>NC_084607.1:8072262-8259767 GCF_033807715.1 Cololabis saira
ATGATAAATGCTGATGCATTTTTAAGATATTTGCATGCAGTGAACAATTTAAAGCAATCCTAGCTGCTTTGTTCTGTGCAATTTGAAGTTTTTTAATATCTTTGGTGCCTGCAGATGACCAAATAATTGGGCAATAGTCCAGATGGGACAACACTAGAGACTTAATGACTTGGTTCAGAGTATCTGGTTCAACAAACTTGGAACATTTCCTTGTTACTGCAATACTTTCACCCATTTTCTTCGTAATGTGATCGATATGTTCTGAACATGAAAGTTTGTTATCCAATACTATTCCAGGTAACTTGATCTTATTAACTTGCTCAATTGCTTTGCGTTCTTTACTGCAGAGTAACGTGTTTATAGAGTTGGAAATATCTCACGATTTGTCACATCTCGTTTAAATGAATAGTGACATATTCATTTAGAATTGATGTCCTACATGTCATCTCTTTTTTACACAACTCGGCCTTGGCTCTGCAAAAGCCGGCACATACAACTTCATTTGCCTTTTAAATTCATCGTTGTTGATTTTAAGTAGAACCAGTTCAGCGTGTTGATGAGCGGGTGCCGACGGCCGGTGCCGTACCTGCGTGTTCTGGTTGGGGATCTGCAGCAGCAGGGCCAGGTCGGTGTAGTCAAACGTGTCGTCCAGCGCCAGCAGAGCCCCGTGGACGCCGCTCTCGCGCAGGTTGTCGGCGTACTCCTTCAGACCGATGGCCTGCATCCAGCACATCACGCGCTCGTTGGACCAGACCATCACATCTGGGAGGAGAGGAGAGGAGAGGAGGAGACGGGGAGATGAGGCAGGAAACACATTTGTCCTCTCAATGTTTTTACAAGCTTCCTCCAGTCGGAGCTGGGCGGACGTGAACGTCTCTTCAGCGTGATTAACGCTTCTTTGTGAGCGGTTTGCACATGCTGGTGAATGTGATTGAGTAATGAACAGAAATAGTGAAAGGGTGAAATGTTCCTGCTTTGCAGATGCTACATCTGGACTTCACAGGACAGTACTGTCCAATTCTGCAATGAAGGCCAAAGTAAATAAAATACATGATTATAATTGCACGTTTCCTGCAGAATCAGAGAAAGAAAATTGGGTTTGTTTAACAACTGAGATTGATATAAATCTACAGGACTGTCTCAGAAAATTAGAATATTGTGATAAAGTCCTTTATTTTCTGTAATGCAATTAAAAAAAACAAAAATGTCATACATTCTGGATTCATTACAAATCAACTGAAATATTGCAAGCCTTTTATTATTTTAATATTGCTGATTATGGCTTACAGTTTAAGATTAAGATTCCCAGAATATTCAAATTTGGAGATAGGATATTTGAGTTTTCTTAAGCTGTAAACCATGATCAGCAATATTAAAATAATAAAAGGCTTGCAATATTTCAGTTGATTTGTAATGAATCCAGAATGTATGACATTTTTGTTTTTTTAATTACAGAAAATAAAGAACTTTATCACAATATTCTAATTTTCTGAGACAGTCCTGTATGTGTGCACTTTTAGTACTACAATCACAACATGAAAGGAATATTTTACACAAGAAAAGTATTAGTTTTCCACTAAAGTGCTTTAGTCAAGAGAGAAAAATCATTAATTTATGAACATCTAGAAAAAAAAACTACAGAATATACAGGACTGTCTCAGAAAATTTGAATATTGTGATTTTCTGTAATGCAAAAATGTCATACATTCTGGATTCATTACAAATCAACTGAAATATTGCAAGCCTTTTATTATTTTAATATTGCTGATCATGGCTTACAGTTTAAGAAAACTCAAATATCCTATCTCAAAAAATTTGAATATTCTGGGAATCTTAATCTTAAACTGTAAGCCATAATCAGCAATATTAAAATAATAAAAGTCTTGCAATATTTCAGTTGATTTGTAATGAATCCAGAATGTATGACATTTTTGTTTTTTTTAATTACAGAAAATAAAGAACTTTATCACAATATTATAATTTTCTGAGACAGTCTTGTATGTGTGCACTTTTAGTACTACAATCACAACCTGAAAGGAATATTTTACACAAGAAAAGTATTAGTTTTCCACTAAACATCTTTAGTAAAGAGAGAAAAATCATTAATTTATGAACATCTAGAAAAAAAAAAACTAATATAAATAACCATACTGTCATATTCGGGCACTTTGGAGACACAATCATGATCAAGAAGATAGAAATTGCACACTGCGCTTGAGAGCCGAGGAACTATAACTCAGTGTTTGGATGTGAAAATAAGCTCAGAAACGCGGTTCACTGTTGGAATCAAGTTAAATCCAGCAAAAGTGAAACGATCTCGTAGTTTTTTTCTTTTCCTTCTTTCTGAGGACGTTCAAGTTTTCATCTCGGATATTTATTTCACTTTTGGAAATCCTCCTGGTTTCCCTGGCTCTGCCAGGTTTCTCTTGGCAACCAAAGTGTTTATATGGAAAAAAAAAGATCAACAGTATAATAATCACTGAGTAAACAAGCGATAAGCAACCTGGATGGAGAAGCCAAGTGTGACAGTGAGTCCCACATCTGCTGCAGGGCTGAGAGAGCTCACCTTTGTTCTGGTGGGCGCTGTCTTCTCTCCTCCTCTCCAGCTCTTTGCGATCGTAGTTCAGCCGCTTGAGACACATGATGCCGTAATGCATACTGACCCTGGAAGAGAGTCAAGCAGGTTAACCAAAGCTGTGTTTTTCACTCTCTGTGGTCTAGTCTAGAGTCTAGAGGCCACAGCGCAGGCGTCGGACCCTGGTCCTCCACGCCTGCTGGTGCCTCTGTTGATGAAGCAGGGAAACAGCTAGAGCATGCGGGACACCGGCCCACGAGGACTGGTGTTGGACACCCCAAAAATGTGTTTTCAGCTTCTGTTTTTGTTCCTGAAAGGCTGTAGACCACAGCCTTTCAGGAACAAAAACAGAAGCTGAAAACACATTTTTGAGCCGTCTGTAACTTTTCATGCCGCACACACTGAGGCCAACAAGAGCATGAGCAGATCACGCTCATGTGATTTGGACATGTGATAAAATAACAGTTTTGGATAATGATACATGATTGACTACAGAAAATACTTGGCTATAAGATACCTAAGACTTGTACAGTACTGTATCTCTGTAACCTGGGGAAGGAAATGTACAAACAAGCTGGTAGAAAACAGGACTCTCTTACTCAAGATCAATGGTTTCAGATTGTAGAAGGAATTTACAGGACTGTCTCAGAAAATTAGAATATTGTGATAAAGTTCTTTATTTTCTGTAATGCAATTAAAAAAACAAAAATGTCAAACATTCTGGATTCATTACAAATCAACTGAAATATTGCAAGCCTTTTATTATTTTAATATTGCTTATGGTTGTTGCTTATGGATGCTGATTATGGTTTACAGTTTAAGATTAAGATTCCCAGAATATTCAAATTTTTTGAGATAGGATATTTGAGTTTTCTTAAGCTGTAAGCCATGATCAGCAATATTAAAATAATAAAAGGCTTGCAATATTTCAGTTGATTCATAATGAATCAAGAATGTATGACATTTTGTTTTTGTAATTGCATTACAGAAAATCACAATATTATAATTTTCTGAGACAGTGCTGTATGTGATTGAAAAGTTGACGTACAGACGAAACCCAACTAGGAGAGAAACGGGAAAAATGGGCCGTATTTAAAGGAGAACGGTGACAAAGACTGGAAGATCTTGACCCCCTGCTACTCTGCCATCATACAGTCTGTTCTCTGCACGTCCATCACTGTCTGGTTCGGATCGGCCACCGAACTAGACAGAACAGACTGCAACGGATAATCAGGTCTGCAGGGAGGATAACTGGGACTAACCTCCCATCTATCCAGGACCTGTACCGGTCCAGGACCAGGAAACGGGCAGGAAACATCTCTGCAGACCCCTCACACCCAGGACCAGGACCTGGACCTGTACCGGTCCAGGACCAGGACCAGACCCCTCACACCCAGAACCAGGACCAGGACCTGTACCTGTACCTGGACCTGTACCGGTCCAGGACCAGGACCAGACTCCTCACACCCAGGACACAGTCTGTCTGAACTCCTCCCCTCTGGACGGCTCTACAGAGAACTGTACGCCAAAACCTCCAGACTCAGAGACAGTTTCTTCCCCCGAGCTGTTGTTCTGATGAACTCTCATCACTCATAGAGTCTCGGAGTAATCAACCACTGTGCAATAATAACAATAATAATAATAATAATAATAATAATAATAATAATAATAATAATAATAATAATAATAATAATAATAATAATAATAATAATAATAATAATAATAACAATAACCACAATCATATGCTGTAACAATGCACCTTTCAATAACCATGTCTACCTCATACTGCTGCACCTTTCACTTTAACCCTTGCTGTTTTCGGGTCAAGGAAGGAGGAAGGGAAGAAGGAAGGAAGGAAGGAAGGAAGGAAGGAAGGAAGGAAGGAAGGAAGGAAGGAAGGAAGGAAGGAAGGAAGGAAGGAAGGAAGGAAGGAAGGAAGGGAGGAAAGAAGGAAGGGAGAAAACCAGGAAAGAAGGAAGGAAGGGAGAAAAGAAGGAAGAAATGAAGGAAGTAAAGAAGGAAGAAAGAAAAGAAGGAAAGAAGGAAGGGAGAAAAGAAGGATGGAAGGAAGGAAGGAAGGAAGGAAGGAAGGAAGGAAGGAAGGAAGGAAGGAAGGAAGGAAGGAAGGAAGGAAGGAAGGAAGGAAGGAAGGAAGGAAGGAAGGAAGGAAGGAAGGAAGGAAAGAAAGAAGGAAGGGAGAAAACCAGGAAAGAAGGAAAGAAGGGAAAAAAGAAGGAAGAAATGAAGGGAGTAAAGAAGGAAGAAAGAAAAGAAGGAAAGAAGGAAGGGAGAAAAGAAGGATGGAAGGAAGGAAGGAAGGATGGAAGGAAGGAAGGAAGGAAGGAAGGAAAGAAAGAAGGAAGGGAGAAAACCAGGAAAGAAGGAAGGAAGGGAGAAAACCAGGAAAGAAGGAAGGAGAGAGCAGGAGGAAAGAAGGATAGGAGAATTAGGTCATTTTGACACAAAGACAGTACAAGGGTTAAAAAAAATTCTATATATGTTAATAAAAGCTTTCATTTGTCTATTTGACTATTTACTGAACAGTGAGCAAAAATAACCAAGTCAAATTCCCTGACTTGTTTGACCTGACTTGCCCAAATAAACATGATTCTGATTCTGAAGAAAGATCTACAACTGTTTAAGTTTAACTATAGAACTGTTTGGACTATATGTCCCCTCTTTTCCTTCTTTTTCTTTTGTTTGGCTGTTTTCTTTTTTTCTTTTAATGTAATTTAATTTCATGATGTATCTGTCATCTCTCAAAACTTTCAATAAAAAGTGAAGTGGAATCACTAAAGTTGCGGCTGGTGGGCGTGCAGGTGTACCTGTGGAAACTGTCCACCATCTTGAGCTGTCCTCTCAGCTCCTTCTTGGTCAGGTGGTCCAGCATGCGGGCGTCCACCAGGGACTCCATGAAGTAGCTGCGGTACTGCGGCAGGCCCAGGCTGGGCAGCCAGTCGTTGCCCACCCACTCGTGATTCATATCGCCGTAGGCCAGGATCTGAGGGGGGGACACACGTGATGGACGCTGAATCATGCTGGGCTCCACGTGACTAAGACAAGGAGTCTCACCAACAAACTCAAACACTTGAATCATGGACCAAAAACCAATGAAATGGCATCACTGCTGCATCTTAAGGAAACACAACCTCCTCACTTTTGAACATTTTATTAACCTCAGTATTTTAAAATGTTTCTTTAAATGTTTAAATAATCATGTGTCAACACTGTTCTCTGACGTGGTCGTTAAGGGCTGTATATACTTGCCGTTCAGAACGCGTACGCGCGACGCAGGATACGTGTGACGTCACGTCACACGTATCCTGCGTATCCTGCGTTCATTTGACGCGTCAAGGTGCACGTTCTCAAAAAGACACTGAACGCGTACGTGACCTGCAGTTCTCGCTCTGGCCGCTAGTATCGCTGTTCCCGGTCTGATCCCAGCTGGCACGATTATGCTGCTCTCAGCTGGAGAAAGTTCCCCATGCAGGTTAACTTCCCCTCAGGGTTTCCGTTGTCCGGTAAAATATGCCGAAGTCCGGTATTTTATAATCTCTCCGGTCAAAATGTCCGGTGAAAATACTCACTGGTGCTGCGGGACTAGAGTCCCCGGGAGTACCGCGGAGGGACACGCCGGCTCCCGGAGTCAATTGACGGGAGTAAATTGACTCCAGTTTCAAGACACAATTCATAATATTGAAATCGATCACATTCAACATCATCATAGTTTTTTACCATGTTAATCTTTCTTATATATTGACATCTATTTCTCCATGAACTTAAAATTAACTGTATTTATTGTTTCGTCATTCTTGTTGAGATGGGTAAGGAGAATGCCGGATAAATTAGTCTGGACAGACTATCCATTTTTGATAATAAGCAATAATAATAAGATAAGATAAAATAGTCCTTTATTACTCCCTCAACGGGGAAACTCACGTAGCAGAAGTACACAGACACACACAGGGAAGGGGGTAAAAAAGTAATATAAATAAGTAATACAAATTAATAAAGAGTAATAATAATAATAATAATAATGCTGTGGTTTTCTTTAGCCCCCTTCAAGGCACCCAGAGCTTTACAGAGATCATTATTCATTCACACACATCCTCCCGGTGTTAGCTCCGTCTGTAGCCACAGCTGCCCTGCAGACTGACGGAAGCGTGGCTGCCATATCGCGCCAAACGGCCCCTCAGAACACCACCAACATTCATACACATTCAAACACATTCACACGATATTATAATCTCCTACATCATCCAATATTGTCCTGTAAACGTTTTTCTAATCTGCTGCCGCTGCTGCTGCTACTACTTCTGCTACTTAATATAAGTAGCTTTTCCAACTGTTGCTCTGCTTACTGCCCCCTATTGGTCACCACCGGTATGACGCGTTCTCGTCGTGTGGTACGCGAGGTACGCTGGGAGCCGAACAGACGCGTACGCAGGGTACGCAGGCACCAACGTAGAGTATATTCCCGCCTTTAGGCGTCACAGCTCTCGCAGAGCGACCACACGAGCATCCACTAGTGGGGACTGTCTCATCCCACAATGCAAGACTTCTTTCTGCCAGTCTGCTCTCTCTGTTAAGGGGGCAAAACTTTGGAACTCTCTACCCACTGAGTTAAAATTAGAGACTGAAGGGAGAAAAATAAATTTTGTGTCCTGAAATGCCCTGAATTCCCAAAACACAGCTTTAATCAGCCATGCACCTGCTGTTTATCATAATAAATGTAAACTGTGAGAGAGGTGCTAGTTCACACGGGATTTTGCTCCCGTGTGAGGCGAGACTTATTTTGAGAACTTGCGGGCGGGGGGGGGCGAATGGGCCCTCCCCCCCGCAAGGTGCTGAGTAAAAAAGGTATAAAGACGGGACAGCTGGAAGTCCGGGTCAGAGTCAGCTGCGGGTCTAGTGCACAACGCCCAGCGGGGGTTTTTTGGCTACTCTGCTAGGACTGTTCGGCTCTCCAGTCTTGTGTGTCGAGGTAAGAGTATAAGGCCTTGGCCCTGTGTAATTGTGTGTGTGTAATATTGCTCTGCCATTTGTGGGGGATAACTTGACACCTTATCCTAGCAAAAAGAGTAATTGTGTGTGTGTCTTCTATGCAAATTCTTGCTTTTCTGGCTGGTAATAAAGGTTCATATATCATTATAGCAAAAGCGAGTGTGTGTGTGTGTGATTCATTTTGGTGCAGCCGACCACTTTCGAGCCTTAATCGATTTTCTCCCAAAACATTGACCAATACACAAGCTTTTAACAAAGGACTCAAACAGTGGTTAAACTCTAAACAGCAGTGTACACATGAATAGTTCTTAACTTGTTGACTGCTTGCTTTGTTGTCTTTTTATGTTTCTAATTGAAAATTGTTTGTATTTCTTTGATTTCCTTTCCAATTGTTTTGTTGTTTGTTTGTTTTTTTCATTTATTTATTTTTTTATTTAATTTTTTCCCATTCTTGTTATCTTAATATATTATTGCTCTCTATTCTTTTCAAAAGCTGCCTAAGGACAAGTGTTGCGAATTAGCACCTGTGCTAAAACACAATACATCTGGTTTGTCCAATGTAATTGCTATGTCCATATCAAATAAACATAAATAATAATAACTTCACGTTAACTCTCAAAGGTCAAAGAAACGGCGGCTGATTCCTACCTGGTCCCAGCTGAACTCCTTCAGCTCCTGGAGCGACAGAAGAGGAGAGAAGAGGCAGAAAGAGAGAGAGAGATAGAGAGAGACGGAGCCAGAGAGGGTGAAGGGGAGGTGGTGGTGAGGGGGAAAGGGAAGCCAGGGGCGAGAGCCAGGTGAGCAGATGGAAAGATGATGGAGGAGAAGCAAATGGGGGAGAAGTAACAGCAGCAGGAAAAGAGGACAAAAGTGAGGAACAGTGTGTTAGTGAACGGGTAATTAGTCGGAAGCAGTTCACACCGAAACGACGGACACGGGGGGGAAGAGAAGATGCTCGACACTACGGCCTGGGCCCACAGAACGACAGACAGAAAAAAGATCAACGGAGAGGTGTAAAAAAAGAAATACGGAGAGAAGAGGAGGAAGGGGAGAGACTCATCAACAGGATTCAGATCAGACGAGACGCTCAACTTGAATCAGATCAGTAATGGTGGCCGTGAACGGGGGATCGGGGAGACGGAGGACGGGACAGGGACTGACCGGAGGCTTGGTGGCTGCGTTCAGGGACTCCATCTCCGCGTGGGTCATCCACACGTTACTGGTGGACTGCAGTCATGTGGACACAAGAAAGGAAGCTGTCAGACTGAAGGAGAAGAAGAAAAAAAACAAACTACCGTGCCTCACTCCACTAGTTTGTTTTGTTTTCTTTCACTTAAGTAAAAAAAAAAAAAAAAAAACCCACAAGAACAAACTGTTTTCCTGCTGCCATGGTGATTCAGACAGTTTCTGTGAGCTAACGACAACTGACACATGTGCTCGGGCCTCAAGCTAAGTGTGATTGATACTTCTGCACGACTGATTATGTCACTGATTTCTTATGCAAATAAATCCAAAGTTGCTGCTGAAAGTGCTTTGAGTGTTATGTTATGATTTGGTTTTATCATGTGTAGTTTCCTTCCTCACACTTCCCAACAATAATGAGAGCCAGTTTCTATATGTATAATTTGTGTAATGTGTGTATATTTATATATATATTTATTCACCTTTTTTAATCTTTAAACTATTTGTGAGTTGAATTTGACCAGTTCTCCTTTCCCTTCCTTTCTCTAGGAATTGGGTGGATTAGGAGACTGGGCCTGACTCCTATTTATTCTAAGATGTTCTCTTCATGATCATTTTTGATATACTCTGTGTTTTTACAGGACATTCATTCTCCCTACTTGTCATACTGAGATCAGAACACTTAGATAGGATTTTTGCTGTGTGACTCTCTTCCCTCATTGCAAATATTTTAAATTGATTGACACTTTACAGGTATAATCATCTTCCCTTTTTAATGATTATACCTTTGGATTCGACTGATGTATTTCGTGCATCCATAGTGTGGGTGTTGTGTTTCTTTTCTTTTTTTCTCTGTGTTTTGGAGATACATACTGACTGTACTTCGGTATGTGACCTTGTTTGAAGGTGCTCAGGTGTAGGTGTGGCGGCGCCTGATTGGACCACATAGTCCTACCAGCCTATAATAGACAAGCTTTGGTTCTGATCTGTTTGATGCCTTGAGAAAGGTCGATGACCGAAACGTTGGCCCAATAAAACAGTAGTCTGGTGAGAAGAACGTGTGCGGGAGTTTTCTTTTTAAAATTTATGCAAATAAATAAAAGCAGAGTGCAGAGAAGGAGGAGGAGGAAGAGGAGGAAGAGGAGGAGGAGGAGGAGGAAGAGAAGGGGAGGAGAGGATGAGGAAGAGGAGGAGGAGGAGGAGGAGAGGAGGAGGAGGAGGAGGAGGAGGAGGAGGAGGAGGAGGAGGAGCCAAGACGGACTGTAATCTGGACCCTGATCCAAGCTCAACAATCAGACGAGGACGTCCATCAGCTGCACGCGCCTCGAATCATTCTCGTTAATAACTAATGGATGTTGACTTCATTTTATTATTATTATTTTTATAATTATTTGCTTTTATAGTGATTTTAATCAAGACCAAGTTGTTTTCTCCCCTCTACTTTACGGAGAGTTAAACTCTGCAGCATGGCCGTGTTTTTGTTGCTCCTTCGTGAGGAAAGGACAACTGGCGGCAGGTAGGACTCACACCTGAACCCCTGAAGGACAGACACCTGACAGCGAGGCGGCAGGTTCAAACTCGCCGAGGGGATGTTGGTCAGGCTAATCAATTGTTCCCATGTAATCTTGAAAAAACAGTTATTGTTTTAAAGTGGAATAGATGAAAATGGATGGATGGATGAAACTTTATCAATAACGGTGTATTTATTTATTTTCATGCATCAGTTTTATTATTTTAATGTTTAAGTACTATCTTGACATTGACTGAGTTTACATGAAGTCAATAACCCTTTTAAAACCCGAATATTAGCAATAACCTGGTTTTGCACCAAAAACCCCTTTTAAAAACCCGAATTTGCTCATATTCAGGTTTTTAAAAACCCGAATATGTCCCCTGGGTTACTCCTATTAAAAACCGAATATTGGGTCATGAAAACGCCAAACAGAATATCCCCATCAAACGGAACATGAATTTGTTTTCTGCGCATGCTCTGTTTGCAAGGAATCCTGGTCTTTTGAGTCCAGGAAGTTCTTATAAACACGGAGAAACACAAGACCAGGAGGAGACTAATCACTTCATAAATGTAATGAAGGATATGAACATTTCTGCATTTGTAGACGGTAGAAAGTACCGGGATAGCCAGATTTACAAGAACGTGAGCGAAAAGTTGCGCGAAGCAGCATTTGTTTTGAATTTGGATACAGGAAGAAGAAGCGGAAATGACGGTAATTGCGTCATGATGTTCTCCGCGCGTCGCTGGTTTGATCCAGATATCCCAAATGATTAATTACCATGTAAACAGGGATAACCCTGTTTGCTCACGCATGTAAACGGAATATTCCGAATGTTTCAGTAACCGGAATATTAGCAATAACCCGAATTTTGACTGCATGTAAACGTAGTCATTTATATCATTTCACAATCCTTCATATGATATGAAGGACTGTGTGCATGCGTAGGCTATTTTTAATTATTTATTGGTTTTAATAAGTAATTTGTTTTATTTTATGTTGTGTGTAAATGTTTTATATACTATAGTATTTATCTATTTATTTTTTAGCACTGACTGATGAGATTTTTAGATTTGTTGTTATATAACAATGACAATAAAGATCTAATATAATCTAATTTAGCTTCATCCTTAACCTGTATCTCACACTGAGCATTTTATAAACCTTACTTTTGTACGTTGCGACCGTTTTAGTTTTTTTTGTCTGATTAAGAGTTTTTAAACAACAATATTCAAAAACACCTACTATCCCTGGGCCATTAGATTGTTAAATAATACACAACATAACATAACAGAACAGACAGTTTGTTGCACTTTACCAGACATTGTTTGTATTGCTTTTATGTTTTTATACTGTGCTTTTCATATTTATTTATTCGTCTTATTTTTGCTTCCTTTGCACTTTGGTGAGAACATCCCAACCAATCTCGTTGTAACCTGAGCACAATGACAATAAAGTCTATTCTATTCTATTCTATTCTATTCTATTCTATTCTATTCTATTCTATTCTATTCTATTCTATTATTCTCAACAACATTCCTCCAACCATCCCAGATCTGTTTTGACCGGTTTCAGTCCTCTGCTTGAGATCGTTTCAGGACTCTTTTAACATCGTGAGCACATGCCAGTTGTTTACGGCGAGTGAGAGAGTTAAACTTGGGGCTCACGGAGCGCGTGCTGGCCGGCGCCGACGGGCTGGTGAGCGACACCATCTCCTGGATGGCCAGGCGCAGCTTGAGGCGGTGCAGCGGGTTGCTGATGCCGATCTCCCTCTGGATCTCCGTGTCCGACAGGTTGGCCATGATGGCGCCGCTCTTCACGTTGGCGCGGCAGGCCGCCACGTACCAGGCCGGCATCCCCACCCACAGCTGGACGGAGAAGAGACAGACGGGTCAAGACGTGGTATTTGGATCCATACGTTGATCCCTAACCGTGATCTCTTACCTCCAACCAGGACACCACGGTCGGTCCGTCCCAGGAGGCAAACGGTAGTCCCTGACGACAGGCTTCCTCCAGCAGCTCATGCCTGAGGAGGAGGAACAACAAAGTTTAATTCACTTCAAACTCTCTCCTCCTTCCTCCATACCTCCACTAGGGCTGGGCGATATATCGATATTTTAATATATATCGATATATTTTCAAACGCGATATGGTACGAGACAATATCGTTTATATCGATTTAAAAAAAAAAAATTATGATTTTGATATAGCTTATTTTGTGACAAATTGACTTGAATGTTTTATTTGAGATTTGCACAAATGTTTTATTATTTGCACAACTGTCAACCTCAGTGGAAAAGTCTGCCTGTTACTGTCTATATTGTATTAATTGCACAGTGTATTTTAATTTAACTGTTATGCAGGAAAGGGATATTTGTTTTATTTTATTCAAGAAGCTTTTTATTCTATATATGCAGGCAGTTTATTTTTATTTCATTTGTTTTATACATTTTGATATTGTGCAGACCTCTGTTAATAAAGGAACCTGTGTGACATTTGGCACGAGGCTTTGTATTAAAACTGACTGTTTTTTTAAGGGTTTCCTTCAGAAAAAAATGAAGCTAACAGAGATGCTATGCTATAATGCTTTGGGGGAAACCCCAATTATGGCACAGAAAAAATATCGATACATATCGAATATCGCCATTCAGCTAGAAAATATCGAGATATGACTTTTGGTCCATATCGCCCAGCCCTAGACTCCACCTCCATCTCTCTGCCTCCAAACTGGGAAGTTAAAGAGAAACCTTCAAATAAAACAAGAGAATTCTCTCACTTCTTCTTGCTGCGTCGATCTTTATCTGCAGGGCCGAGCGTTCCCGTCTTGTTCATCCCCATGGCGTCTGCAGAGGCCATGTCCTCCGAGGGCGTAGATGCTGACGGAGATACAGGTGGAGATACAGGGAGGTCAAACGGCGCCAGAGCGGCTCAGACACGTCTAAAGTCTCACCCCCCCCTCGTCTCCCGCATGTTTACCGAGAGACGCGGAGCCGTCGCGGCCCGGCTGGCCCATCCGTCCCTTCTCCTTCTTCCCAAAGAGGCGGCCGATGGAAGACTTGATGCTTTTCTTCTTGCTGGACTTGTGGAGAGAGTCCTGGCTGCTGTTGGAGCTGCTGCCGTCTGCGGAGAGACTGGAGGAGACCCAGAGGTTCAGAACACGTGTTGGGACTAACGTGTTATTTAGTAACGCGTTACAGTAACGCTGTTAGTTTTGCGGTAACTAATACTCTAACGCATTACTTTTTAAATTCAGTAACGCAATTACCATTACCAAACGGTGCGTTACTCCGTTATTTCTGGCTACAGTGAAGCTTTTTGAACTCTGAAAAACATGACGGTCATGAGCCAAGAGAAGGAGAGTTTCACAACGTGGAGATATTGTCATTACAGTAATCCCTGGTTTTTCGCAGGGGTTACGTTCCAAAAAGAACCCGTGATAAGTGAAATTCTTTTTACAATTATTATAGAAGGCTTCAAATTGCGGAGATCAGCACCGCTTCGCACGTATTTCACTTCTGACTGCCGCTGCATCCTGACTCTGTAGCGTCTTTTTCTCCTAAAGTCGCGGTGCAGCTTTGTTTTTTCGAGAGAAGGAAATAGTTATGGGTCGTTGTTGTCGCTCTTTTTTCTTCTGGGCAAAAAGATTCTTATAAACCGACACCATGGATTATATCTGAGACTGTAATGAACGATTTATCAAGCTGCTGCTGAAGCTCATTGGCCGTTCTCAGCTTGTTGCTAAGCTACCAACGTTATCGACACAGGAAGTGAAGAAGCGGGGAGAATGTTTAAAATGCAGAACACGATGCACAATGTAAATCCATACAGTACCTGCTGAAATAAAGGCTAGAGGGGCGTTAATGGGAGCATTTAAAATAATGTTTTTATTTAAAGTAACTAAAAAGTTACTTTTCTTAGTAACGCATTACTTTTTGGTCTAGCTGAGTTAGTATGTCAAGTTTGATTGTCATACCCATAGACGTAGTTTTTTTACTTAGTTTACTTAGTTGTTGTTTTTTTTATTTGTAATTGATGTCATTTTTGAATTTATTTCTTGGAAAAAGGGGCAGATTAGATAAGTTTTCTTCTTTCTTGTTTGTTTAATTTTTTGAATTGAATTTTGAATTTTTGAATGAAATAAAGAATAAAATGAAATGAAATTAAATTAATTAGTTACTTTTTAATGAACTAACTAGTAATGGTAACTAGTTACTATTTTTCAGTAACTAGCACAACACTGCTGCTGATAAAAAGTGAAAACACTGAAGTTGATCATGAACTTCTTTCTCCAGGTCACGTACCTTACTGGAGTAAACTAAAAAGTTACTTTTCTTAGTAACGCATTACTTTTTGGTCTAAGTAACTGAGTTACTAACTGAGTTACTTTTTAATGAAGTAACTAGTAACACTGTTAAGAACACGCGCCGAGACGCGACACGGCCATGGATCTGCCAACGCTGCGCTACCTGCGGAACTCCCGGGGGTCGTCCAGCATGGCCCCCGGGTGCGTGAGGGCCATCCTGTCCAGACGCAGCGCCCGGGGGGTCGGCGGGGGCGTGGAGTCAATGAGAGCCAGGGATCGGTCGTCATCTTTGCTGTTCTGAAATGTAAAACAGAAGAAACCATATTATTAGCTGCACCGGTGTGACATCAGCTCGTGTTTTGAAGTCATGAAGAAACCAAAGTTCGACGTCTGGAAGGTTTCGGAGCCGAGTGCTGAGTTGACCTCCAAGGCACGAGTCTCTGTTTAACGTTTAATCTTTGTTCTGACCCTCACGACCCTCACGACCAACATAATCGTCCTCCGTAGGAGGGAAGGTGAGAGGTTCAGTCATCCGAGAGGGACTTGGAGAACCGCGGCCCCCCCCCCGTCCAGAGGAGCAGATGTGGAGGTTCAATCTCAGGACCCGGGGAGTCCAGACCCAGGATCCCTGGATGGACACGGTAACGTGTCTTGTTTGGGTTTTCAATTTTAAAGATTCACTAAAGTAACTTCAAAAAAGTCTTTACATTAAGTTATCTTGGTAGATAACAGATCTTATATTTTTGTGTATAATAAGAGGGACTGTGGGGGGTCAGGCAGTCTGACCAACAACAAACTGGACTGTGCAATAACCAGAAAAGTGCAATAACTTTTGCCATGAAAAGAATAATAAGGATAGAAAAAAAAAGTTATTGCACTGTCCTGGTTATTGCACTTTCTATTTTATTTTATTTATTTTTTGTTTTTATTCTTATTTTTTATTTTAGTTTTTACCTTTTAATTTTATTTTTATCTTTATTTTTATTTATCTTTTTATCTTCATATGGGTGTTTGACTTTTGGGGTGTTTGATATGTAAATGCTGTGTGAGATGGAGATGTCAATTTCCCCGAGGGAACCTCCCAAAGGGATCAATAAAGTCGTCTGATTCTGAATTATAATATACAGGACTGTCTCAGAAAATTTGAATATTGTGATTTTCTGTAATGCAATTACAAAAACAAAAATGTCAAACATTCTGGATTCATTACAAATCAACTGAAATATTGCAAGCCTTTTATTATTTTAATATTGCTGATCATGGCTTACAGCTTAAGAAAACTCAAATATCCTATCTCAAAAAATAAGAATATTCTGGGAATCTTAATCTTAAACTGTAAGCCATAATCAGCAATATTAAAATAATAAAAGGCTTGTAATATTTCAGTTGATTTGTAATGAATCCAGAATGTATGACATTTTAGTTTTTTTAATTGCATTACAGAAAATAAAGAACTTTATCACAATATTCTAATTTTCTGAGACAGTCCTGTACACGTATAATAGTAGTCGCAGTCCAACTTTGACATCAGCTTTTAGTCTGGGAAGCTTCCTGCCATTGATTTTTGAGCCCCATTAGCATCCTCTTAGTGGTCCGACGCCGCTTCCTCTGGCTCACGTTCTGCTTTCTGATCGGAGCGTCCACGTCATCGTCACCACGGATTCCTGTCCGTTGCACCATTTTTTTGTAATCCAGCTTGTCTGTTTCTAAACGCTGGAATTTTAGGGAGTCCCACCTCCGTGGAGATGATTTATTTGAGCTTTATTTAGATGATTCACCGTCTCAAGTAGCTGTTTGCATAAACCGGGACCCTGACACGGAGAGGAGCTGAAAGAGGTATAGCAGGAAGCGGCGCGGCGGCGGTGCGTCTCTGCTTCCCGGCCGTACCTGTCTATCGCTCTCCCGGGCCGGGGAGTGAGGCAGGCGGGGGGTGGAGGTCCCGGAGCTGGGGGGAGACGGGGAGGCCAGGGTGGAGGAGGTGATGGACGAGGGGATGAAGCCTCGCCCTGTGCTGTCTCTCCCCAGGGAGGAGGGAGGGACGGGGGGGCCGTCCAGACCCACGCTGACCCGGCTCTCGATCTCCTCGGCCCGCAGCTCCGTGTTCTCCTTCTCCTCCTGGATCAACCTGCGTACGGAGAGCGGAGGGGAGAAAAAGGTGGGGATACTCAGTTGATAAGAGGAGAGGAAGAGAGATAAACTCAAAGGCCGGGACCAGCGGCTCACTCTGCCGAGCTGAAAGGCAATAAAATCCACCCATGACTTCACCCGAAACCAATGTGGTGTTTTAGTCCAAAAGAACCAAACATTGAGCAGCTCGTAGTCGGAGAAGGAGCAGAGTCCTCGGTATCCGTGGCAACTGCTTTCATAGTCGCCAGAAACACCAGAATGTGGCATCAGTTTCCTACGGAAGAGTATTAGGGCCAGGCAGGAGAAAAATAAAAATAATATTTTAGAGGAGGAAGATTTTTTTTTTCATTATGCACTTCAAGAAAAAAAGTCGAAATGTGAGAGAAAAAAGTCGAAATGTCGAGAAAAAAGTCGAAATGTCGAGAATATTGTTGAAGTATAATTTCGAGAAAAAGTCAAAATTTCGTGAATAAAATCGAAATGTTGAGAAAAAAGTCGAAATGTTGAAAAAAAGTCGAAATTTCGTGAATAAAGTCGAAATGTCGAGAAAAAAGTTGAAATGTCGAGATTAATGTTGAAGTACAATTTCGAGAAAAAAGTGGAAATGTCGAGAAAAAAGTCGAAATGTTGAGAAAAAAGTCAAAATTTCGTGAATAAAGTCGAAATGTTGAGAAAAAAGTTGAAATGTTGAAAAAAAAGTCGAAATGCTGAGAAAAAAGTCAAAATTTTAAGAAAAAAGTCTAAATGTCGAGAAAAAAGTCGAAATGTCGAGAATATTGTTATAGTATAATTTCGAGAAAAAGTCGAAATGTCGAGAAAAAAGTCAAAATGTTGAGAAAAAAGTCGAAATGTCGAAAAAAAAATCGAAATGTTGAGAAAAAAGGCGAAATTTCGACTTTATTCACGAAAATTTCGACTTTTTCTCGAAATTGTATTTCAACAATCTCGACATTTCGACTTTTTCCTCAACATTTCGTCTTTTTTCTCGAAGTGCACAACAAAAAAAATCTTCCACTCTCAAATTTTTTTTTTCTTCCGTAGTTTCCTTATTTGACACCATGAGAATCCAACGTTGTGCAATTACATAAATAAGTTCACTGTGCGCATGACCCGACCCGACCTCTGAACATTTACACCTTCTCAGACGCTGAGCACATTTTTGGATCTCCTAATTTCACGAGGGAGAGAGGTACCGGTAGTATTTTCTCACACATGTGCCGGACTCTTCTTCTCTTCTTCAAAACCGACGGCCAACCTGCGAGTCTTTATCAGCAGATTCTCAGAACCGTTGCCTCACAGGAGGACGCCGAGCGGCTAACCGGTTCCAGCTGGAGCTCCAGCTGGGTCCTCTCCGAGCAGCGCCGCCTTCAGCTCTCCCCGCCGGTGTGGGGTTTTCCTGATCTGGGGTTCGGGGGTAAACTGGTGCGTCTAAATTGTCCACACGAGTGAGAGTTGATCATTTTAAAAGTATGGGTTCCCCTGCATTGTTACATCCAGGTAGATTGGAAAATAGTTTCCAGGTATTTTTCCAGACCAGAACTGAAACCATGAAGGATTTATTAGCTAAACTCCCTCCATCAACACCTGTGATGATAAATCCAGCCGTCTCTCAGTGATTAGAATAAACGTAGCCTCCCAAGATGTTCAAGCTGAGATTCTCATCTGAACTCAAGCGCCCTCGCGTCAAACATGTGCTGCACTTTTAGCCGGTTGCACGCTCCCTCTCCTCTTCAGGCCCGAGGTTTTGCAGGTATTATCAGTATATGAGTCCTGGAATGAGCCTGGGCTTCATGAGGCAACAACGTTCCTGTTAACAACGTCAGACGAGGAGATTAAAGTCTTTTGGACCCAAACGCCTGTGAGGTTTCAGTGAGGGATGTCTCGTCAGAGAGAAGACAAAACAACCAGCTGGAGTCCAGGAGGAAAGAAATCCTCCAGTGTTTCACCAAAAGATTAAAGGTTATGGAAAAGCAAATAAATAAAGATTAGGTTTTTCTCCCTCCTTCAATCATCTCCCGACTCTAAAGTCTTATCTTGTGACCCTTTGGAGAATAAAACATAATTAAAAGTGAATTTGAAGTACACTTGGCGAACGTTTTACTCATTAGTAATAACAATCCAAGAATGTCCCAAATACCAACGTGTGAATAAGAATCGTCTTCTACCGCTGCAGTTTTAAGCCGGGCAGACACGGTGCGATTGTCGGCTCGTTTTGAACCGGTTTTCCAGTCGTGCGACTATTTTT
This sequence comes from Cololabis saira, assembly GCF_033807715.1. Lineage (NCBI taxonomy): Eukaryota > Metazoa > Chordata > Actinopteri > Beloniformes > Belonidae > Cololabis > Cololabis saira. Next base: position 8,091,210 of record NC_084607.1, read on the forward strand.
TGGATTGGGCCAGATTTCGACCCAATCGCTGTTCGTGCCTCGTGCAGTAAACGTGGGGTAACGACGAGAGATTAACACCTCACGACGAGAGATTAACACCTCACGACGAGAGATTAACACCTGACAACGAGCTCCCCATCACAAATCGTGTGCTCTAGGCCTGTTTTGAAAAAATCGATTTCCCAATTCTAAATCGATTCTCATATTAATTCCTAAAAATCGATTCATATGTCTAAAGATCGATTTTTTTTTATTTTATTTTATTTATTTATGTATTTTTTTTCATCATTACATTACAACTTTTGGTTATTTTTTTGTTTATCCCCAAAAAAGGAATGTTTTGTTGGACACAAGAATAACTGATGCCATGTTTTTGCCTTTAAATATGTTTAAAGGTATGAAAACATTAAAGTGTTAGGTTATAATTGCATAAATTGTCTATATTTCATTACTTTATATACTGTCTTGGGGTTACATTTGCAAAAAAATGCTAAAAAACAAATGCTCAAAAATTAAAAACCAAAATAGACCGAAAATGGAACAAATAAAAACGGAATGTGGGAAAAAATAAAACCGATTTCATCCGTCTCTGTTTCCTCCCTGGATCTGTTTGGTAATTCTGACCCACATGATGTTTCTGAAAGCAGTTCTACCAGCATTCTGGGAGCTGATTGGTCCTTACAGCATCATTAGCTGCAATACTTGCTGTTTAATCTCAATATAATACTAGTAGTAATATTTTGCATAACTACAGTCATATAATTCATGCAACAGCTCAAAAAACAGTTTTAATAACACTAACCCAAATCAATATCGGAATCAGATCGAATCAAATCTTGATAATCGTTTCTGAATCTTAAGAATCGGAATCGAATCGATTCTTGACATTTGAATCGATCCCCAGCCCTACTGTGCTCGCAGAAAATCAAACGTGTTTGAAATCCTGGTTGCTCCTCGTGAAGGTATCACACAGTTGAAGCAGCTACGACCTGATTGGACTCATCCTTTCGCAGAGAGCATGCTCAATAAAAAAAAAGTCAGAAAAAGTGTCAAAACGTACGTATACAGTAGATAGTATTGGTGTAACGTGCTATATGTAGCCGACATTAGACCAATACAACCTGCTGCACCTTCAGTTCTCGCTGAAGGATTGAAAGACCGTACTGCCCACGTCTGCCCAGCCAATTCCTTGTCCAAACACGACGTCGTCTTTTCTTTTTTGATTTATCGCCACACTGGATGGCACAAATTAAGGCAACGCGTTTGTTTTTACTGAGCATCTTCAGTGTCTCCCACTTCCGGGTTCCTCCTCTTCTTCTACTTCTTTCTGACGTTGCAGTTCCAGTAACAGAAGTCCGACGTGAGGATTATGAACGTATACTGTGAGCAGACGGAGCATCCGAGTATCGGGTCGTACAGTGTGAGACTCATGGGCTGTGAACTTTTGAACTTAGCGATCTAGTCGTGCAGTTTGAGATGGGGTTGAATCAAAGGATTTAAAATATCGCACAGTGTCTGCCCAGCTTAAGTGAGGAGGATGTAGCTGTGGTGTCCTGCTGTGGGAGGCAGGGACTGCTTCACACAGTGACTACGTTTACATGCAGTCAAAATTCGGGTTATTGCTAATATTCCGGTTACTGAAACATTCGGAATATTCCGTTTACATGCGTGAGCAAACAGGGTTATCCCTGTATACATGGTGATTAATCATTCGGGATATCTCGATCAAACCAGCGACGCACGGAGAACGTCATTGTCAAGGTTTGACATTCCCCCCAGCTTTCAGTTTCTGTTTTGCCCCGCCTGTGTCCCATCTGCCCTGATTGTGTCTGCACCTGTGTCTCGTCATGTCTCGTTATCCCCTCAGTATATCTGGTCTTGTCATTCCCTTGTTCCCTGTCGGACCGTACTGTTTGTTCCCCATGTTTCCTGCCACGTTTTGCCTTCCCAAGCTTTTTTGATCCTTGTTTAGTTTGTTTTGATCATGCTCTGCAGCGCTTTAGTTTGTTTTTTTTTTGTTAATAAATCCAATTTGTTGCCGACTCCTGCCTCCCACCTCCTGCTCTCTCGCGTTTGGGTTCACACCTTACCCCCAGACGTGATAGTCATGACGCAATTCCCGTCATTTCCGCTTCTTCTTCCTGTATCCAAATTCAAAACAAATGCTCCTTCGCGCAACTTTTCGCTCACCTTCTTGTAAATCTCGCTATCCTGGTACTTTCTACCGTCTACAAATGCAGAAATGTTCATATCCTTCATTACATTTATGAAGTGATTAGTCTCCTCCTGGTCTTGCGTTTCTCCGTGTTTATAAGAACTTCCTGGACTCAAAAGACCAGGATTCCTTGTGAACAGAGCATGCGCAGAAAACAAATTCCTGTTCCGTTTGATGGGGATATTCCGTTAGGCGTTTACATGACCCAATATTCGGGTTTTAAAAGGAGTAACCCAGGGGTTTTTAAAAACCCGGATATGAGCAAATTCAGGTTTTTCAAAAGGGTTATTGGTGTTTACATGGCCGTGCAAAACGGGGTTATTGCTAATATTCAGGTTTTAAAAGGGTTATTGATGCATGTAAACGCAATCACTGTCCTCCCCACCTCCACCTCCCTACCCTCACCCTGAGGAAGACTGTGGCCGAAACGCGTCGGCTGTAACCCACTTTTTTAATCTTTCACATGAAATAGCCATTTCAAATAAAGGCTTTTCATATTTGAAGAAGAGTGCCTTGGATTTTTCTTATTTTTCTTTATTTTTCTTACTTGATCTCCTTGTTGATGGCCTCCAGCTGTTCCTGCAGCATGATGGCCAGCGTCTGCACGTCCGTCTGTCCGCTGGGGGAGAGAAGCTCGGAGCCGAAACGATGCTCCCCGTCATCCTCGTCATCAGAGCAGCCCAGGTCCATGCCGGTGTCGTACCCGGTCCCCAGCGGCGCCCCGCTCTCCCAGTCTGGGTACTGCACACAAAAACATTACACCACTTTAGTCCAAAATGACAAATTAACGGCTGTTTAATTTTTATATAAACATCCAAGTACGCAGAACAGATGAACATCTGCAAATAATCTATGACGAGCAGCAAATCCTACTCTTTTCTCACTATTAATAGTTTGTGGCTGAGAATTTTGTGGTCAGAGTTCAACAAGTGATGGAAAGTGTAAATGTCTTTACTTTACTATGAACTTAAACAAATCTGAGCTCCTTCAGATGAATATCTTCTTTTCACTCTTACTTCCAATTGTCCACATTTTATCTTCACTTCCGACAATTTTAGTTATGACACATGAATTCTGAGTTTATCTGGTGCAACATCTTTACAAACCACACCCACTTATCCGTTAACACCAGTTGGAGGTGAAAGTAGAAGTTAAATGTTTCAGTAGAAAGAAACTCCTGAAAAAGTTAAGCTGTTTTCTGTTTTATTTTTAAATATATATCTTTATACTTTGGCTTAAAAACATTAAAAAAGAATGTCCCTGCAAACGTTAGTATGCTATCGTTACACACTCACACATCTCCTAAAAACGGCTTAAAAAGCAGCACAAAGGAACATTTGCAGCTTTTAGCTCAGTGGATGTTACATTACTTTTATGACACCGTCAAAGGTTTAGCAACAGTCCCACTCCGCTGTGCTGAGTTAAAGGCACCAGAGCTCCAACAGGACACCAGGAGGGCTGTCATGCCACACACATCTCCCAGAACTCGATCTAAACGGCTCAATCTAAGGCAACAAAAACATGCAGTTGTCGAAATGATGTTACGATACTGCTGATCAGTGTTGGGACTAACGCGTTATTTAGTAACGCGTTACAGTAACGGCGTTAGTTTTGCGGTAGCTAATACTCAAATGCATTACTTTTTAAATTCAGTAACGCAATTACCGTTACCAAGCGGTGCGTTACTCCGTTATTTCTGCAGCTACAGTGAAGCTTTTTTTCCCCACACGTGGAGACCGGAGGAAACGTAGTGGGTGTGTGTGCGTGTGCATTCAAAAACATGACGGTCATGAGCCAAGAGAAGGTGAGTTTCGCAACGTGGAGATTGTCATTACAGTAATCCTTCGTTTTTTGCAGGGGTTACGTTCCAAAAAGAACCTGTGATAAGTGAAATTCTTTTTACAATTAAAAAGGCTTCAAATTGCAGAGATCAGCACCGCCTCGCATGTATTCCACTGCTCTTCTGAGCCGCTGCATCCTGACTCTGTAGCTCTTTTTCTCCTAAAGCCGCGGTGCAGGTGTGTTTTTTCGAGAGAAGAAAATAGTTATGGGTCGTCGTTGTCGCTCTTTTTTCTTCTGGGCAAAAAGATTCTTATAAACCGACATGCCGCCATTGGTTATATTTGAGACTGTAATGAACGATTCATCGAAGAGTCCCGTTCCTGAGCTGCTGCTGAAGCTCATTGGCCGTTCTCAGCTTGTTGCTAAGCAACCAACGTTATTAACACAGGAAGTGAAGAAGCGGGGAGACCGTTTAGAATGCAGAACACAATGCACAATGCAAATCCATACAGTACCTGCTGAAATGAAGGCTAGAGGGGCATTAAATGGGAGCATTTAAAATATTGTTTTATTTAAAGTAACTAAAAAGTTACTTTTCATAGTAACGCATTACTTTTTGGTCTAAGTAACTGAGTTACTAACTGAGTTACTTTTTAACGAAGTAACTAGTAACGGTAACTAGTTACTAGGGCTGGGGATCGATTCAAATGTCAAGAATCGATTCGATTCCGATTCTTAAGATTCAGAATCGATTATCAACAAAGATCCTCTATACACAAGATAGCGCATTGCCGTTACTGCCAATGGTATGAAATGGTATACACTGCCAGTCTCCTAAGTGGGCGTGGTCGCCCCTCTCCCCACATCGTTTTGGAACATAAAACACTAGATACAGTACAACTTTCTTCCAAAAAGACTTAAATAATAAAAATAACAGTATTATTAAGCAAAGAAGCAAGTTTTATTTTAGTTTTAAACTTCATTTTATCCGATGGGAAAACGATGAGAGCCAAATCTCGCGAGAGTGTGTTGCTCAGACAGAGACAGGTCTCAAACAAAGTTCATTTTCTCCTAATCTGTCGGTCTGAAAATTGCCATTTTGGTGTCAGAATGTTCAGAAGGTTTGTGGCTTTTGAAAAATGGGTCCCATATTCACTTAGGTTACTATGGGGCGAAGGCATTGGTAATAATATGTGCTCACGTTCACTTTTCCCATAGGACTCAATAGACTCAGGACCTACTTCCGGTCTCCTAAAGGGTCACGTGACACAGATACAGGAAATCGAACCGTAGTGGGCTGTCTCGTTTATAGAACGTCTCTGTTATCAAGATTTGATTCGATCCGATTCGATTCCGATATTGATTTGGGTTAATGTTATTAAAACTGTTTTTTGAGCTGTTGCATGAATTATATGACTGTAGTTATGCAAAATATTACTACTAGTATCATATTGAGATTAAACAGCAAGTATTGGCAGCTAATGATGCTGTAAGGACCAATCAGCTCCCAGAATGCTGATAGAACTGCAAACAGAAACACCGTGGGTCAGAATTACTAAACAGATCCAGGGAGGAAATCGGTTTTATTTTTTCCCACATTCCATTTTTATTTGTTCCATTTTCGGTCTATTTGGGTTTTAAATTTTTGAGCATTTGGTTTTTAGCATTTTTTGCAAATGTAACCCCAAGACAGTGTATAAAGTAATGAAATATAGACAATTTATGCAATTATAACCTAACACTTTAATGTTTTCATACCTTTAAACATATTTAAAGGCAAAAACATGGCACCAGTTATTCTCGTGGCCAAGAAAACATTCCTTTTTTGGGGATAAACAAAAAATAACCAAAAGTTGTAATGTAAAGATGAAAAAAAAACAAACAAAAAAAGATCTTTAGACATATGAATGGATTTTTAGGAATTAATATGAGAATCGATTTAGAATTGGGAAATCGGTTTTTTCAACACAGGCCTACTAGTTACTATTTTTCAGTAACTAGCACAACACTGCTGCTGATAAAGAGTGAAAGCACTGAAGTTGATCATGAACTTCTTTCTCCGGGTCATGTACCTTACTGGAGTCCTCGCGGGCGGAGCTCCAGCGGGCCCGGTGGCTCCGCCGGACTATGCTCCCAGAGACGTTGCCGAAGGGATCCAGGTGAGTGGTGGAGCCGGTCGGGAGGGACCCGCCCCCGTGGGAATACCTCAACTCCAGGGCGCTTCCCGGCAGAGACCGGCTGCAGAGACACACAAGGCAGGTTCCCTTTGTGGTGAACGCGGTCGATAAATGTCAAATCGTGTCAAGCACATACATGAAACTAAAATAAACAAGTACGTAACGAGACTTGATGAGTGAAACTGGAAATATTCAGAGCCAAACAAAATAAAAAGTAAAAAGAGCTTGAGGGCTGTAAGAGACGCCGTCTGACGAGAAAGTGACGGTTAATGCCCCAGCATTCAAGCGTAGGGCTGGGCCATATATATCGAGATTTTAATATATATCGATATATTTTCAAACGTGATATGGTACGAGACAATATCGTTTATATTGAAAACATTTTTTTTTTTTTTTTATGATTTGGATATAGCTTATTTTGTGACAAATTGACTTGAATGTTTTATTTGAGATTTGCACAAATGTTTTGTTATTTGCACAACTGTCAACCTCAGTGCAAAAGTCTGCCTGTTACTGTCTACATTGTATTAATTGCACAGTGTATTTTAATTTAATTGTTATGCAGGAAAGGGATATTTGTTTTATTTTATTCAAGAAGCATTTTTATTCTATATATGCAGGCAGTTTATTTTTATCTAATTTGTTTTATACATTTTGATATTGTGCAGATCTCTGTTAATAAAGGAACCTGTGTGACATTTGGCACGAGGCTTTGTATTAAAACTGACTGTTTTTTTAAGGGTTTGCCTCAGAAAGAAATGAAGCTAACAGAGATGCTATGCTATAATGCTTTGGGGGAAACCCCAATTGTGGCACAGAAAAAATATCGATATATATCGAGTATCGCCCCGACGTCTCACCTGGAATAAGATCCTCCGGGCCTCGCTCTCAGCTGGTCCAGCTCCAGCTGCAGCCGCTCCAGCTCCGCTATTAGCTGGTCCTGAAAGTGGAAGAGGGAAAACAAGGAACAGCCATGAGAGTTGGTAAAGAAAACAAAAAAAAGAGAGTCCTCTGAACTCTGATGAGTAGAAGAGAAAGAAGTGAGATCACCTTATTTGCCAACAGATCGTCCTGGAGCTTCTTCATGTTGGAGAGTTCTTCAGAGAGGGCGTTCTGCACACAAGACGCAACACTGTGAGCGGCAACCGGAGAAATATCTGTCTATATATATATATATATATATATATATGTACAGGACTGTCTCAGAAAATTAGAATATTGTGATTTTCTGTAATGCAATTGCAAAAACAAAAATGTCATACATTCTGGATTCATTACAAATCAACTGAAATATTGCAAGCCTTTTATTATTTTAATATTGTTGATCATGGCTTACAGCTTAAGAAAACTCAAATATCCTATCTCAAGAAATTAGAATATTCTGGGAATCTTATTCTTAAAATGTAAGCCATAATCAGCAATATTAAAATAATAAAAGGCTTGCAATATTTCAGTTGATTTGTAATGAATCCAGAATGTATGACATTTTTGTTTTTTTAATTTCATTACAGAAAATAAAGGACTTTATCACAATATTCTAATTTTCTGAGACAGTCCTGTATATTTAAATCAATCTCATTGTGCTCAGTTGTTAAACAAACCCAATTTTCTTTCTCTGATTCTGCAGGAAACGTGCAATTATAATCATGTATTTTATTTACTTTGGCCGTCTTCATTGCAGAATTGGACAGTCCTGTATATATATTATAATAATGCATTTGTTCTGATTGTTAAAGTGGAATTTAATTAATTTAATTTCATCATGTAAATACTCCTGTAAATATTCAGTATTCTCTATCTGATTTTATTCTATGTTATTACTTGTATTTTGCCCCGTGGGTCAGAGAGGACTGTAATTTCATTTGTGCTGTATGTTTATATAGCATATCTGACAATAACGTTTGAAACTTGAGACTATAAGTATAATAATGCAACTGTGTGCTTATTTAAACCTAATGTAGCAGCTAAAAATAACATATTATAATGGTACTTTAAGTTTAAGTTATTCAATTCAATTCAATTCAATTTTATTTATATAGCGTCTAATACAACAGAGTTGTCTCTAGACGCTTTACAGAGACCCATACCCAGAACATGACCCCCGAGCAGTTATTACATAAACATGGATGGATATGGATAAGTTTAAATTATAGAAATTATACTTATGTTACGTCATCACGTTGGGGCTTATAGGTGTGGCTTTAATTTGTTGGTTGTTGGTTTGATTGTGTGGTGGCGGGTGGAAGACAAAAGGAAAGTGTTCATGTAGTAGGCTGATATATTTTTTGTTGACCGTCACCGTTTTGCTTCAGCCACACAAATATTCATTGTTTGTTATTTTATTTTTGCATTATAATAATTGATTTTTTGTTACAAAAAACCTGGATCACTTTAAGAACCAATTCAACAGACTTTTTATTTTCCCCTTTTTGAGTGACGCAGCAGCCTTTTTTTTATTCCTACACCTATAATTTATACAATTTGCCAGCCCAACATGCTAAAACAATAAAAACAATATCTAAAATCAAGTTTACCTGCAGAGCTCTAAAAGAAAAAGTTTTTTAAATAATTAAACCAATTCTGAGCAGCTGTTGCTGTAACTCTCCGTCCTGGAGATGACAAACGTACAAACAAATGCAGCTGAGCCTTTGCATGTTTAAGGTTCACTTTCCTGACTCTCAGACGTGAACACAGCAGGAAAAAAGGGGGTTTGTGTTTTTCATGGCTTCATTTACTGCTGGTCATCCAGCCGAGACGCAGGTCACCTTTTCCTCCAGCGCGGCCATCCTCTCCTTCAGGTGAAGCTGCAGCCGCTCGTTGGACTCGGACAGCAGCTTGTCCACCGTGTCGGAGAGACGCTTGTTGTGTTCGTCGTTCATCCGCTCCCTCTGCCTGGCCTGTAGACGAGAGTCAGGGAGAAACGTTAACCTGGTGCTGTCTTTGGGTCAAAATGACCCAATTCTTCTATCCTTCTTTCCTCCTGCCATGCTCTCTCCTTCCTTCTTCCTTTCCTCTTTTCCTCCTTTTTTACCCTCCTTTACTCCTTTTTCTTCCTACCTCCCTTCCGTCATTCGTTCCTTATTACCTTCTTGGCTTTTCCTTCCTTATTTCCTTATTTTATCCATTCCTTCCTTCTTCCCTCCCTTCTTTCTTTCCTTTTCTCCATTCCTTCCTCCCTCCCTTCTTTCCTTTTCTCCCTTCTTTCCTTTCTTTCGCCCTTCCTTCCATCTTTTCTCCCTTCCTTACTCCCTTTCCTACTTCCTTCCTTCTTTCCTCCTTTCTTCCTTACTTCCTTCTTTCCTTCCTTCCATCTTTTCTCCCTTCCTTACTCCCTTTCCTACTTCCTTCCTTCTTTCCTCCTTTCTTCCTTACTTCCTTCTTTCCTTCCTTCCATCTTTTCTCCTTTCCTTACTCCCTTTCCTACTTCCTTCCTTCTTTTCTCCTTTCTTCCTTACTTCCTTCTTTCCTTCCTTCCATCTTTTCTCCTTTCCTTACTCCCTTTCCTACTTCCTTCCTTCTTTTCTCCTCTCTTCCTTACTTCCTTCTTTCCTTCCTTCCATCTTTTCTCCCTTTCCTACTTCATTCCTTCTTTTCTCCTTTCTTCCTTACTTCCTTCTTTCCATCTTTTCTCCCTTCCTTACTCCCTTTCCTACTTCCTTCCTTCTTTTCTCCTTTCTTCCTTACTTCCTTCTTTCCTTCCTTCCATATTTTCTCCCTTCCTTACTTCCTTTTCTACTTCCTTCCTTCTCTTCTCCTTTCTTCCCTTCCTTACTCCCTTTCCTACTTCCTTCCTTCTTTTTCCTTTTCTCCTTACTTCCTTCTATCCTTCCTTCCATCTTTTCTCCCTTCCTTACTCCCTTTCCTACTTCCTTCCTTCTTTTATCCTTTCTTCCTTACTTCCTTCTTTCCTTCCTTCCTTCTTTCCTCCCTTCACCCTCCCTTGACCCAAACACAGCACAAGGGTTAAAGGAAAGAGACTCGGCATGGGCGGGGAGAGAAGAGTTCATACTGAGAAATCTGCTCCACCAAGAGTCAGACAAAGATTTGAATCTCAAAAAGAGGGTTTGGAAAATTAGGCCGCCTTTGTGAAGCCTGACAAAGGAAACGGCGTGAAAGAGAGGGATGATGGGAGCGGTGACTCACTCTCTGTAGCTCCTGGTTCTTCTCCTCCAGTTGCGCCTCCATCTGTCGCAGCCGCTCCTCAAAGTTACCGTGACGCTCCTCCGCCTGAATGATGGGAGAGGAAGCGGCGTTTGAGCGGGAGTCATGTTGCGACACTAATACAAATTAACACAAAGGTAAAAGCTTGTTGACCGAGTCTGCCAATTAGTGACGTGTCTGTACAGTTCTCGGCGTAGCAGTTTTGTTTGCTCGTCTTTTACGAGGCATGAATGGGCTCCTGCTGCGGAAGCCGTCCTGCGTGAACATGCACGGCAGACCTGCGGCCGTCTGGGCGGCGGGCCGGCGGGCGGGGGGGGAGGGGAGGGGATGCAGAGTGCATTTTTGGCAGGAGGGGAAATTGTGTTTACAGGAATGGTTAACAATTAAGTGAGGAATTTGTGCAGCGTGCAGTTCTTGGCACGTCGTGCGCTTCAGGTTCAAAGAGCCGCGTTGACTCCGTGCCCTCGACAAGCTTTCATCTCTGATTGTTTGCTTATGAAACCCGAGCTGCAGCTTGATCAAGTGCTTGGTATTCATCTGTCATTTGACATCTTGTGTTTTGTGTCACTCATGCATGAAATCGCACAACTCCATGCGCGCATGTACGCGCGCTTGCACCTGCCTACACACACGTCTCGGCGCAGGAGTTCATTCACCGGGCAAATGCATGCACACACACACTCACACACTTTGGCTCTTGTGCAAAAGTCTTTCAGTTTTTGCTCCGTTATTTAAAACTGAATGACGACAGAAGAGGCCTCTTTTCCAACTCAGAAATGCGCTCCAACTGCAGATGTGGACGCACTCACCTTGTTGAGCGCTGCGACTCTCTGTGCGAGCTGCGCTTCGATCTCGGGCAGCGTCTCGGCCCTCTGCAGCGTCTGCTGCAGCTTCTGTTTGGCATCGTCCAGACGCTCCTGAAGCTGCCGGTTTTTCTCTTCGCTCTGGAGGAAGATGGGATCACAGGGAGTGCAGGTGAAAACCTGAGCGGCAGGAATCTCTGGAGCCACCGCGGAGGTGATTGCAGGCTCTGCGAGCCAACCTGACGCGCGGCCAGGCAGGAATCACGAGGAGGTCTCTCCGCCTCACCTGTCTGTGGAGAGACTCCTTGCTGGCCAACTCGTTTTCCAGTTTATCTTTTATGTCGTGGAGAGACGTTGCCTCCCTCTGGGCGCTGAGGTACCTGCAGGCCACAGCAGCACACGGGCCAAGCAGTCAGAGCAGAATATTTGGGAGGAAAGGAGTGTGAGTTGATGGAGGAAGAAGGCAAACCTGCGCTCCAACGTGGTGATCCTCTCCTCCATGTCTTCTCTCTGACAGAGCGCCTGGCATGATTAAGAGGGAAAAAGCTGAGTGAGAAATCTGTGAAGCGGTAATAGCGTGAAGTGGAGAGATTATGCCAGAAAGGGCAAATGTTACGTTTAGACAAAGGTGCTGCTCAAAGGGAATTAAGTGGGCTTCAGCCGCTATTAGCTGAAGAATGATAAGGAGCGGTTAATAGCTGCTGTTGACGGAGTTAAGGAGCAGCCTCTTACGCAGACGAGAGGAAGATCAAAGAGGAGGATGTGAGGGGCGGCTGTCAGGAATGGGGTCGAGGTTTCTCTCGTAAAACCGGCTCGGGTTCCTGTCGTCCCAGAACCCGCTGGTCCGGCCGCCAGCACACTGACTGATTAAAAGAGCCGCATCCCTGCGAGAGGCGGCTGCAGCTGCCGTCACCACGGCTGCAGGGCACTAAGAGCTTCGGTGCACAGTAGCAGCTCCAAGATTCATCTGTGCACGTCCAGGACTGAGTTGCTGGCGGCACTGTGACTAGGTCTGTGTTGAAAAAATCGATTTCCCAATTCTAAATCGATTCTCATATTAATTCCTAAAAATCGATTCATATGTCTAAAGATCGATTTTTTTAAATGTTTTTATTTCATTTATTTATTTATGTATTTTTTTTTTCATCATTACATTTACAATTTTTGGTTATTTTTTTGTTTTTCCCCAAAAAAGGAATGTTTTGTTGGACACGAGAATAACTGGTGCCATGTTTTTGCCTTTAAATATGTTTAAAGGTATGAAAACATTAAAGTGTTAGGTTATAATTGCATAAATTGTCTATATTTCATTACTTTATATACTGTCTTGGAGTTACATTTGCAAAAAATGTTAAAAACCAAATGCTCAAAAATTAAAAACCAAAATAGACCGAAGATGGAACAAATAAAAAGGGAATGTGGGAAAAATTAAAACCGCTTTCATCCGTCTCTGTTTCCTCCCTGGATCTGTTTAATTCTGACCCACATGATGTTTCTGAAAGCAGTTCTATCAGCATTCTGGGAGCTGATTGGTCTTTACAGCATCATTAGCTGCCAATACTTGCTGTTTAATCTCAATATAATACTAGTAGTAATATTTTGCATAACTACAGTCATATAATTCATGCAACAGCTCAAAAAACTGTTTTAATAACACTAACCCAGGGGTCGACAACCCAAAATGTTGAAAGAGCCATATTGGACCAAAAACACAAAAAACAAATATGTCTGGAGCCGCAAAAAATTAAAGGTCTTGCCTTAGAATGAAGGCAACACATGCTGTATGTATCTATATTAGTTATAACTAGGGGAAGATTTTTTTTTCATTATGCACTTCGAGAAAAAAGTCGAAATGTCGAGGAAAAAAGTCGAAATTTCGGGAAAAAAGTCGAAATGTTGAGAAAAAAGTCGAGAAAAGTCAAAATCTCGAGAAAAAAGTCAAAATATTGAGATTAAAAAGGAAAGGAAAAAAAAGAAAAGGAGAAGAAAAAAAGGAAAAATAGAAGAAAAAAAAGAAGAAAAAAAGGAAAAAAAAGATGAAAGATTTTTGGAAAAGCTCCAGGGAGCCACTAGGGTGGCACTAAAGAGCCGCATGCGGCTCTGGAGCCGCAGGTTACCTACCCCCTGCACTAACCCAAATCAATATCGGAATCGAATCGAATCGAATCAAATCTTGATAATTGATTCTGAATCTTAAGAATCGGAACCGAATCGATTCTTGACATTTGAATGGATCCCCAGCCCTAACTGTGACAGATGCATTCTGGGTCTGTGGTCACTCAGCGAGTCTCACCTCCTTCAGGTCTCTCTGGAGTTTCTGGTTTGCCTCCTCGGACCGCGTCAGCTCCCTCCTCGCCGACGTCAGCTGCTCCTCGATCTCTCCCACCTGGCGGGACGGGGGGAAGAGCGGCACATGAGGTCGGGAGGGCCGAGAGCAGATCCCGGTCCAGATCACGTGGTATTTGAGAGTGTCAGAGTACTGTACCTGTCTGCACATGAGGGCCAGTCGCTCCTTCAGCTGCCCCAGCTCCGACCGCTGCCGCTCGATCTCGCCCTCTCTCTGACGATCCACTTCGCCGTCGTCCAGGATGGAGGAAGGCCCGTTGGGAAGTCGCTGACAGGAAAGATTTACACAAGTGAAAAGAACGACGAGGTTTTAATCGGCACGGATAAACTCTGAGAGGCTGTGATGACAGAGTGTTTTGTGGTGGTGTGGAAGGATCGGGCCTTCAGCTAATGAAGGGATTTGATCTGAGCTTAATGCTTCGTGTCACGTCTGTACCGCTGAAAGACGCTACTAAAACATAACAACAGAAGTACTGGCATTTTTGATGTGCAAGATTTACTGTTCAACAACAGTGACAGAGCAGTTTCTCTTCAGATATAAACATTACAAAAGAAGTAATGTAATCCTGTCATTTAAAAAATTATATAATGAGGGACACAATAACATGGGATGCATTAGAATATCCCATCAAAGTAAGATTTAAAAAAAAATATATATATACACAGGACTGTCTCAGAAAATTTGAATATTGCGATAAAGTTCTTTATTTTCTGTTATGCAATTAAAAAAAACAAAAATGTCATACATTCTGGATTCATTACAAATCAACTGAAATATTGCAAGCCTTTTATTATTTTAATATTGCTGATTATGGTTTACAGTTTAAGATTAAGATTCCCAGAATATAAATTTTTTTTGAGATATGATATTTGAGTTTTCTTAAACTGTAAGCCATGATCAGCAATATTAAAATAATAAAAGGCTTGCAATATTTCAGTTGATTTGTAATTAATCCAGAATGTATGATATTTTTGATATTTTGATATTTTTTTAATTGCATTACAGAAAATAAAGGACTTTATCACAATATTCAAATTTTCTAAGACAGTCCTGTGTGTATATATATATATATATATATATATATATATATATATATATATATATATATATATATATATATATATATATATATATATATATATATATATATACATATATAAAATGTTTTACACGTGGATAATTCAAAGAGCAGGCTAAAGGTTTGTTTATTTCACTCCAGGAGATACCAAGTTTTCTGCAGTTGGTGATAAAAAGCTGCATCTGGAGGAATCACTCCACCTGAAATCTTTGTTTTTACCACTGTGCATAAAGAATAATGTTCCTGAACTGTGCAGCAAACCACAGACTCTCTCCAGCACTCAGGTTACAAACGTCGGCCCGCGAGGCCTCGAGCAACGCAATCTTAGCCTGTGCCTTGCATGCACGTTAATGGTTACACGAACGCTCAGTAAAAAACAACGTGGAACCGATGCCGCACACGTTCAATAACAAGAAAAAGGTGATCAACTTTTTGCATTACACTTTACATGAAATGCTAAGTCAGAAGGTGAGATTATTTGGTGTGCAGCTTTTGAATTTTGTGGTAAAAGTGGTTTTCGTGACGTCTCGGCCTCATCAGCAAAAAAAAATCCTGAGCAACAACTAGGAATGGGCGATATTTTACCGTTCACGATAAACCGTCAAAAAAATTCCCCACGGTAAGAATTTGTCATCTCGCGGTAAAAAGGATAAATTCCTGTTGATGACGTTTTTGTGTAACAAACATGGCGGAAGGCGGATCTGAGAGCGATGGAGCTCGTTGTTAAACGAGGCTCCAGCTCCGTTATCTGGAACTGGTTTGGATTTAAAAAGAGAGACGAGGAGAAAACATCATGTATTATATACAGAGTCTGCAAAAACAGAAGGAAATGGTTCTTACATTTTGATATAACGTTTGACTATTGCGAAAAAAAATTGCAATAGTATCTAATTAGTGGCATGTTCCAACCACAGGTTAATTTGCACATTTTATTTATGTTAGAAGAGGTCATCACTGATTGGATTTTATTTTCAGTGAACTTTTATTTATTTGTCCTGTTTCTTTATTTATCAAGTTGTATTTTTTTCTACTTTGTGATTTTATAGGCTAAGAAAACTTGTTTTGGGGGGCTCCAAAGACTGAATGTGGTGATAGATTTATAGTTAAAAAGGTGGAGTTGAATTGGTATTTTTTTTTTTTATCGTAATTTTTATCGTTATCAGGATAAATGCCAGAAATTATCATGATAATTTTTTTAGTCCATACCACTCGTCCCTAGCACCAATGCACAAGCACGAGCACAAGCACTAGCAGCAGTCGAGACCAGGTGAATTTGACTTGAGCAACAGCCTCATCCTCTATTTCAGACCAAAACAAAAGTGGTTCATTACGTTTGTGGAGGAGCTGGGAGCTTGATCGCTGCGTACCGCAGGGACCAGCAGGGACCAGCAGTGTGATCACGGTGCACCAGCTCAGGTTACACATGAAACCACACCCACCGAATGTCATTACAACTTTATCTCTATGTATATCAAGCATTTCTGTCGTATTTCTGTCGTAGCGTCTGATGCAATGATGCACCTGCAAACCTGAGCTATATAGCAAAAAATATACAGAAGCAAAAGTACATTCCGACGGATTGGCGTGGGACACTTTTAAGTCAACACAGCGTGTAAGACAGAGGATGGTGCACAACTTCCTGCTCGCTGAATGCCACTGATGGCTGGAAGCCACATGGCAGCAGAACCGATCCGGGAAGTCGCAGCAGACTGGTACGAAGGCTGCAGCAGCTCCTGGCAGCCGGCGGCCGATCGCAGCTCCGGCTGCAGGCCGAGGACACAACACTGCAAAAACTCAACATATTAACAAGAATATTTGTCTTATTTCTAGTTAAAATGTCTCATTTTTAGTCAAAAAAATCTCATTACACTTAAAACAAGACTCATCACTGGAAAAAAACAACAATTTTCACCTGTTTCAAGTAGATTTTCACTTAAAATAAGTAGAGAAATCTGCCAGTGGAACAAGATGTTTTTGCTTGTAATGAGAAGATAAATCTTGTCCCACTGGCAGATTTTTCTACTTATTTCAAGTGAAAATTTACTTGAAACAGGTGAAAATTGTCAAATAATGTTCATGCAAGCCACAGGTGAAAATTGTCAAATAAGTTATTTTTCTGGTAATGACTCTTGTTTTAAGTGTAATGAGATTTTTCGACTAAAAATGAGACATTTTAACTAGAAATGAAACAAATATTCCTGGTAAGATTTTGAGTTTTTGCAGTGAATCATGCAGCGAGTGGAGCTTTTAGTCGACGTGTCGGTTTGTCCAGACTGCTCTGAATGTGTAAGCAGCTCCTGGGAAGATGGGCGCCAAGTGAATTCATCCCTGTTTTATTTTCCATCTTTCCTTCCTATGGACAACCGGACCGCTGGATCGTTGCTAAGACGACCAGCTCGGCTTCCTGTCGTGAGTTTGCATTTTCAGGCTCGGCCGGTGTGGTTGTGTAACAGCGCTGCCATGAACCGGTCAGTCGTGTTCGGGGTTCTTCCTGCCCCGTTACCTCTTTGCCGTTGTCCAGTCCTTGCTGGCGTCGCTTGATTTGCTCCTTTAAAGACACGACCTGGAACAAGAGACAGGAACCATGTCAGGGACTCCGGACTCAAGGCAAGGCAGGTTTATTTGTAAAGCACAAGGTAATTCAAAGTGTTTTACATCAACATTCAAAGCAGCAAGACACAATTAAACAGTGAATAACAAATAAAATGATAAGAAAAGAGGTAGAATAATAAAAGGACCTCAGGTCTACAGGAAGTTTGTTCCACCGGTGAGGAGCAGAATAACTAAACGCTGCCTCACCTTGCTTGGTTCTTGTTCTTGGGACACACAACAAACCAGATCCAGATGAAGCTCAGGGGTCTGGGAGCTTCATAGGAACTAACACCGTGTCCTAATAACTGCATGCAACGCGAGCGAGCGTCAGCGACAAAAACAATTCCATTGCTTTATTTTCTATTGGACTGTCCTAACTGGCCGCGAGCGATGCAGCGCGACGCGGCGCGCCGTTTTGAGCTGAACATTTGTCGGATACCTTGCTTCTATTTTCTTCCTGTCGCTCGTGTTGAAAGCCGGTTGAAAGCGCTGTAGGAAAGTCATTTCACTACAAAAACTTCAATAAAGTGGCAGCTGCTGGAGGGAGATGGACAGGGAGCTGGAAGGTTCTGATAAGATAATAAGATATAAGAATAAGATAATATATAATAATAATATAATAATAGGATAATATTTCTTTCTGCCACTTCATTGAGGTTTTTGTATGAAATGAGGAGGAATCATAGAGATAACTTCTCATTTCAACTAACTGGATCAGCCGTTCCTCATCCATGACTGTTTCCTACAGCGCTTTCAACCGGCTTTCAACGCGGGCGGCAGGAAGAAAATAGAAGAACATTTAAATATCTCAATATCAAGCTTGTTTTCTGTTTAGAAAGTACAAACGTAGGAAGATTAAGTAAGTAGTCACCCATCTTTTACTTGTCTCTTTACTCTTTTAGGAGTTATTTTAGGAGTTTCTTTCAGGAGCGCACAGGCGGGTAGTGCGGTGAATAAAGGCTGATTTATGGTTCCGCGTAAAATCGACGGCGTAGGGTACGCGGCAACGCGCACCGTTCAATGCGCGTCGCCGCGTAACCTACGCTTAAATCTATGGAGCCAAATCAGGGCCAAAAGTTTTGCTAATTTGAAAATAAAATTTGAACCTGAATTTTTTTTTTTACAGTTTCAGTTTTATTTTTTTCAGTATCAGATCTCTTTTTCAGTTTCAAATCTTTTTATTTCAGTTTCAAGTCTTTTTTTCAGTTTCAAATCTTTTTTTTTCAGTTTCACTTCTTTTTTTTTCAGTTACAAATTTTTTTTTCAGGTTCAGACTTTTGGCCCGGATCTGGCGTGGGGGGCGTGGCATCAACTGAGAGGGGCGTGGCATCACGAGTGACAGCAGAACAGAGAAGGCGGGGGACGTTCCTCAGTCATGTTGCCTTCAGGAAACGTAGGTTGCAGAAGATATCAGTAGAAGTATAATTCAACACTGTATATACACTATATTCACGTGATTGGCAGTGGAAAAAACTGGAAAAAATTAGTGACACATTTCTGTTTGAAAGGCTGTTTTAGACCGTACTTGACACCAATCGCAGTATAAAAGCAATAAACTATGCCAGACTGTACAGTTCAACAGCCACACTTTAAAGTTTGACATTTCCCACTTCCACATACTACCAAGTACGGTCTAAAACAGCTTTTTAAACAGAAATGTGTCACTAATATCAGTTTTTTCCACTGCCAATCACGTGAATATAGTGTATATACAGTGTTGATTCATACTTCTACTGATAACTTCTGCAACCTACGTTTCCTGAAGGCAACATGACGGAGGAACGTCCCCCGCCTTTTCTGTTCTGCTGTCACTCATGATGCCACGCCCCTCTCAGTTGATGCCACGCCCCCCACGCCAGATCCGGGCCAAAAGTCTGAACCTGAAAAAAAAATTTGTAACTGAAAAAAAAAGAAGTGAAACTGAAAAAAAAAGATGTGAAACTGAAAAAAAAGACGTGAAACTGAAAAAAAAAGATTTGAAACTGAAAAAAAGATTTGAAACTGAAATAAAAAGATTTGAAACTGAAAAAAAGATCTGATACTGAAAAAAATAAAACTGAAACTGTAAAAAAAAATTTTCAGGTTCAAATTTTATTTTCAAATTAGCAAAACTTTTGGCCCTGATTTGGCTCCATATAAATCAGCCTTTTAAAAAGCGAGTTTCAGCTGTCATCAAAATAACGTGGGGGCCCATAACACTTTCAGTGTTGACAGAGAGCTTCCGATGCCACTCGCGACGCGATAGTCGGACGCTCGCATGCAGTTAGGACAGGCTGTAACAGATCCAGCATGTATTTTGGTCCAAGACTATTCAGGTCTTTGTAAACCAGCAGTAAGATTTTAAACTCTATCCTTTGACTCACTGGAAGCCAGTGCAGTGATTTCATGACCGGTGTAATGTGGTCCAGTTTCCTGGTGTTTGTTAGGACTCTGATCCAGCGTTCTGGATCAGCTGCAGCTGCCTGATAGATTTCTTGTTAAGGCCTGTAAAGATGCCATTGCAATAATCCAACCTACTGAAAATGAATGCATGAATACGTTTTTCCATGTCTTGTTTAGACAGAATCCTCTTAATTCTAGCAATGTTTTTCAGGCGGTAATAGGCAGATGTAGTGATAAACTGGCTGTTGGAGTTCAGGTCTGAGCTCATCTCCTCAGGGAGAAACTAGATGGGCTAGGACTCACCTCTTGGGAGGAAGTCTGCAGCTCTTCCTCCAGGGTCGCCACGCGCTCCAAGGCCACGCGTAGCCGTTCCCGCACCTTCTCATCCAGAGCTTTGTGGTGCTCAAACAGGGACTTGAGGGCCTTCAAGACCTCCACCTCGCTGGAGACGCCGGCCGGAGACTGGGCCTGCCTCTTCACCACCGTCATCCTCAGGCTGCGCTCGTGCCGGGACACCAGGCACTCCAGGTGTTCCAGAAGTAGCTGGGAACATGTGTCTCACGTTAAACAACCGTCATGTGAGAATCAGAGCGGGGTGGACAGGGACGGGTACTGACTCGTGTGTTGTTCCTCTCCGCCTTCAGCTCCGATATCTCCTCCTCCCGCTCCAGCAGCTGCTCCCGGCAGTGGTTCAGCTCTTTGGTCAGCACTGCAAACTCCTGCGGGGTCACAAGAGGGCGCTGTTATTGACAGGGGGCTTGTGGCGATCACAAGCAGTGATGCGAAACAGAACATTAATACTCTTTACCTCCGCTTTCTTACCTCCTTCATTTCCCAGATTTATTATAGAAAAACCATCAATGTCAATCATTTGATTTAGGCAGTCGGTTAGACAGGGCTCAACTTAACTCTTGCAGGGATAAACTTACTTATTAAGTTCCTGTTTCTTAAAAATTAGATTTTATTGTGACCATAAATAATACTTAACACTACTTAAAACATCATATTGGATCAACTTAAAAACTTTCATGCATTCATGTTGATAATTAATAGGGGTGTAACGATACACTAATCTCACGATACGGTACGATACACGATATTGAGGTCACGACAACGATACGATATTATAGCAGTATTTTTTTAACAACCTTGAATGAGGAACATATGACTGGAAAAAATGGTCTTTTATTTGAAAGACACAAAATACGAAACAATGCAGTGCGTTTGCCCTATTGTTACAGTTTGTAATGCTTTAACTGTTTAGGTTTTAAAGAGAAAGCCAGGCCAACCATTTTCTTCCGTCCAAGTCGTACCTCCGCCAGCGAAGTGACCTGGCTCTCAATAGTCTATTTAAATGTCTCTTGGTTATTTTTTTGTTTATCCCAAAAAAAGGAATGTTTTGTTGGACACGAGAATAACTGGTGCCATGTTTTTGCCTTTAAATATGTTTAAAGGTATGAAAACATTAAAGTGTTAGGTTATAATTGCATAAATTGTCTATATTTCATTACTTTATATTCTGTCTTGGGGTTACATTTGCAAAAAATGCTAAAAACCAATTGCTCAAAAATTAAAAACCAAAATAGACCAAAAATGGAACAAATAAAAACGGAATGTGGAAAAAAATAAAACCGATTTCATCCGTCTCTGTTTCCTCCCTGGATCTGTTTGATAATTCTGACCCACGATGTTTCTGAAAGCAGTTATATCATTATTCTGGGAGCTGATTGGTCCTTACAGCATCATTAGCTGCCAATACTTGCTGTTTAATCTCAATATAATACTAGTAGTAATATTTTGCATAACTACAGTTAGGGCTGGGCGATATATCGAGATTTTAATATATATCGATATATTTTCAAACGCGATATGGTACGAGACAATATCGTTTATATGATTTTTTTTTCGAGGTATTGTTGTCATGGTTTCTCAGTTGGATATGTTTTTTACTTGTTAACTCACTCTCCTGTCGTTCCAGATCCTGCCACCCTCATCAGCCAGAAATCCACTCATTCCCTTCACCTGTGCTTCCCCACCCAGCTCCACACCTGGTTTCCCTCATCAGCAGTTCCCCTCATATACCGGCCCATTTCCACCTTCTAGTTTGCCAGATTGTCGAGTGTTTGTGCCTCACTTTCCAGCGTTCCCGATTTCTGATCAGTTTTCTGCCTGCCTGTCTGTCTGTCTGTCTGCGACCCTGCGACCCTGCGACCCTGCCTGATTCCAGTTTTTGGATTTTTGCCGGCCCCCTTGGATTGTTTGCCTGATCTGCCTGACTACCCGGTTTTAACCCCTGCCTGCTTTTGACCCTGATTAAAGCCTCTTGGACTCTGATTCTGTTTGGTGTCGTGCATTTGGGTTCTCTGTCTTTGAGCCGTGACAATTGTATTAAAACTGACTGTTTTTTAAGGGTTTGCCTCAGAAAAAAATGAAGCTAACAGAGATGCTATGCTATAATGCTTTGGGGGAAACCCTAATTATGGCACAGAAAAAATATCGATATATATCGAGTATCGCCATTCAGCTAGAAAATATCGAGATATGACTTTTGGTTCATATCGCCCAGCCCTACACGGTAGTGCCACGTTCTCCAAGCCTGCTGCACAAAAATGGCTCGGGGATGACCTCAAAGATCCAAGAAAAGAACTACCGAACCCAGACTAACCCGGGCCTGTGGGGTGGTCCAGAACCAGCCATATTCATCAGTCCCCCCCCCCCCCACCCTGCATCCCACACGGAGGATCAGCCGCCAACATGTTGCTGCCAGACACCACAGGAAATCCCCAGAGGTCCAGGCCCAACAAACCTGCCATGCATGAGCAGACCTTCCACAATAACTCTCTACACGGGTTCAATTTGAAGGTTATTCAATTTTCTGACTTTAAACCAACAACCGCCGTCTGCTGCCAATATTCTCCCTGAACCCGGAGCGTCATTAACTACTGTAAACAGTATGATAAATCTTGATCTCATTAGGGAAACTCACACGGTGAGCCTGGTAGTGCGGTGAACGCACTTGAGTCCAGGCGCGCCGGCTGCTCGCGGTTCACGGAGTCCAGCAGTGCCGAACCAGGTCTTACAGCCGGATTTACTGCACATGTTGCACCTGAAATTGGTTTAATTGTGCAATAAGCCTGGCTGCCCACCATTAAACCCCGAGGTTAAACAAACACGTGCGTAATGGAAATCAGACGCCCGCGCTGTAATGTCTGCTCCTCCAACTGACAGCTGTCCAGCTGGATTGTTTTGATTTTGGGTAATTTACTCCGATTATGTGTAATTGCAGGGTTAGTTACATGATCGTTACAATAAAAACTGTTTGCCTTTAGTGTAATGGTATCCATGGCAACCAATCAACGAAGACGGTGACGTAATCAGCTCTCTTGGTGCCGGGGTTTAACTTTCAGCTCGGAAGAAGTTATGTAATATTGTCAATCTTTATATTTTATTAGGAAAATTTCACATCCATAAACTCTTCCCCATTATTTAAGTTGTTTTTGATTGAAGTTGATTATTATCTCAAGTCTCTTAAGTTATTACAAATAAGAAATGTCATGATGGATTAATGATGGATATCCATTCTGAGATTTTTATTTATTTTTTGATATATGTTTTTATTGGCTGATTGTTTCCACAATACAGAGCAAAACAGATGAACATACCTTTTTTTTTTTTTTCCTCCCTCTCCCCATCCCTCCCCCCACGGTTATCATCATTAATTTTCCTTTGGGAATAGCAAAAAAATGAAAATAAAAAATAAAATTAATAATAATAATAAAAATTAAAAAAAAATAGTAAATAAATAAAAATAAAAAGATACTAATATAGTGACATAACAAAAAAGTAGTAGTAGTGCAATGAATGTAAACTTAAATAAGAAAATAAAATGAGAACGAAACCGAAATGGGTTATTTAGAGATTAATAATTATTTCTTCATCCTGAGATTTTCAATCATTAAACTGTCACAAATATAATTCTCATTTTATGCAAGATATTATGAAGCCTGTCACACCAAAGTTTGGTTTCTTTTATGTATTTCTTTTTATTTATTTAATTTGTTGTTGATGACTGTGCACAGTGTTGTGAACTGAAATGACTGATTGTTGTACATTGTTTGTATATTGCAAACCTTCAATAAAACATCTTGCTCCCATCGTCAGGTGACGTGCACGGCGGCGGCGTGATGCATGTGTGACCATGACAGAGATAGAACCTCTTTGAACATGCATGAGCAGAATCACGCCAGTTTTTAGACACGCTTATGCAAACGAGCCACTAAAGGGCTCTGACGCGCTCGGCGCTGCTGCCGTCTCTGCTTGGCGTTGCTGCCGTCTCTGCTCGGCGTGAACAGTGATCAGTTTACAGCACATGGCAGCCAACAGCAGCAAACAGGCGCCGCAGCTCACACCCTCGTCCAGCTGAAACACATTAGAGAGCACAGGCTGCACCGTGCAGGCTGCACGGCCCGCGTCAGGCCCGCATGTTCCAGGCCCAGAGGACCTCATGTTACTGGGATTCATTCATGTAAAAGATGGTGTGAAACAAACCACAGAAACATATATACAGGACTGTCTCAGAAAATTAGAATATTGTGATAAAGTTCTTTATTTTCTGCAATGCAATTAAAAAAAAACAAAAATGTCATACATTCTGGATTCATTACAAATCAACTGAAATATTGCAAGCCTTTTATTATTTTAATATTGCTGATTATGGTTTACAGTTTAAGATTAAGATTCCAAGAATATTCTAATTTTTTGAGATAGGATATTTGAGTTTTCTTAAGCTGTAAGCCATGATCAGCAATATTAAAATAATAAAAGGCTTGCAATATTTCAGTTGATTTGTAATGAATCCAGAATGTATGACATTTTTGTTTTTGTAATTGCATCACAGAAAATCACAATATTCTAATTTTCTGAGACAGTCCTGTGTTAGGCCTGTGTTGAAAAGATCGATTCTCCGATTTTAAATCGATTCTCATATTAATTCCTAAAAATCGATTCATATGTCTAAAGATCGATTTAAAATAAAAAAAATCATTACATTACAACTTTTGGTACTTTTTTGTTTATGCCCAAAAAAGGAATATTTTGTTGGACACGAGAATAACTGGTGCCATGTTTTTGCCTTTAAATACTGTATGTTTAAAGGTATGAAAACATTAAAGTTTTCAGTTATAATTGCATAAATTGTCTATATTTCTTTGCTTTATATACTGTCTTGGGGTTACATTTGCATAAATGTTAAAAACCAAATTCTCATAAATGGGGAAAAAATAAAAGCGATTTCATCCGTGTCTGTTTCCTCCCTGGATCTGTTTGATAATTCTCACCCACGATGTTTCTGAAAGCAGTTCTATCAGCATTCTAGGAGCTGATTGGTCCTTACAGCATCATTAACTGCAATACTTACTGTTGAATCTCAATATAATACTAGTATTAATATGTTGCAGAACTACAGTCATATAATTCATGCAACAGCTGAAAAAAACAGTTTTATTAACAGTAACCCAAATCAATATCGGATCGAATCGAAGCGTGATAATCGATTCTGAATCTTAAGAATCGGAATCGAATCGATTCTTGATATCTGAATCGATCCCCAGCCCTATCCTGTATGTATGTTTTTCCTTTCTTTGTACACTCAGATATCTCCCACCGACCCTACAAGCCATCTCATCAATATGCACCGCTATGCAAATGTCCTCGACTTCATCTGCGTGTTTCATACCACCAGGTTTTTAAAATCTTGTTCACTCCCTTTGCCATGCTGTTGCTGTTGCTCTCTCTCTCTCTCTCCATCCCTCCCGTTCCCTTCTCTTGGCAGCACGGGCAGACAAACTCAGTGAACTCATCTATGTATTACAGCAAAGCCATGTGTTTCTCCGCCGGCACGTCGGCGCGTGCGTCTCCGTGGATGTGTGCGCCGTATCGATCCCCTTCTTCCTCTGAGGTAACACGGTCCTCTAATGTCCGGCCGCTCCGCTAGGATGGGCGGCCGCTCCGGCCGTTATCTGCTCCTGGTGTCTCAGGAGCGGCCGGGGCGGCGCAGAGCTGCTCACTTCTTCTGGGGGGGGGGTGTAATTACCACGTGATTACACTGATACAAATATTGTGCTTGATCTACTTAAAAAAAATAAGTCAACTTTTTGCATGAGATTATTATGTAGATCAAGAAAGACTAGTCTTTGTATAAAATGCCTAATTCTATGTATGTAAATAATACATTTTGCAAGTACAGTCAATTGTGTTAAGGTTACTTTATTTATCCAAATTAATTTTGACTTTAAAAAGAAAAAAAGGAAAAAAAAGAAGAAAAAAAGAGAAAAAAAGAAAACACAAAACAAAAAAAGGAAAAAAGAAAAAAAAGGGAAAAAAAAGAAAAAATTAAGTTGACTTTACTTGCAAATTAATTTTTTTTGTACATACTAAAAATTAAGTAGTTTATATAAAGACTACTCTTTCTTGATCTACATAAAAATCTCGTGCAAAAAAGTCTCTTTAATTTTTTGAAAGTAGATCAAGCAAGATATTTTTTCTTGCGGTGTTCTACTTAAACAAATAAAGCATGTTTCATCTAAACGTTGGTCAATCTACCCAATAGATTAAAATTGTTAAAGGAAAAGTAAATACAACAAGATCATTGATTGTTGATTGTGTGTAAATGAAAAGATTGCCTGGGATTACATAAATACCGCTTGATAAGGAAAAATAATGACAATAACAATAATAATAATTAACTACAACAAATCTTCGAGTTCAAGCTACTAATTCTTAGGAATGACATTCTCAATACTGCAACACAACCAACGAAATGTCCCGCAAAATACAGTCAAATAGTAGAAAAGTTGTTTTTTTTTATGTTAGAAAATAGTGTTAATCCTTAGACATGCCTTTTTATCTGCCGTTTCCATCGCAGAAAACAATAAGTTTACATCTTTCATTTCTTCCCATTTTGCATAAAAATGGACAAGCCTCCGACTGTTTGTCCTCGCTGAATAACTCTCAGTCATCTGACTCATAATTATCAGCTTGTTCACTGTTCCAGCGAGTCTCTGTGTTCACAGACGGATCAGAAAGCAGCAGAACTGGCAGGTTCTTCGCCCACGCTGCAACGGTTGGAACTACGGACGCACGGACGTCGCGTTCACCTGGAACAGAAGGGGCAGGATCCTAAACACTGACCCTGACTCTGCCCCGTCACCCCGACCGCTCAGCAGAGGAATCATGTGATCATTATCTGTGTGTGCGGGTCATACGGGCGATATTTTATCGTTCACGATAAACCGTCAAAAAAAATCCCCACGGTAAGAATTTGTCATCTCGCGGTGAAAATTATAAATTCCCGTTGATGAAGACGATTTATGGTTCTGCGTTAAGGAAGGAAGATGGAGGAAGAAAGAAAGAAAGAACGGAAGAAAGAAAGAAAGAAAAAGAAAGATATGAGCAGAAAGAAAGAAAGAAAGAAAGAAAGAAAGAAAGAAAGAAAGAAAAAGAAAGAAATGAGCCTGAAAGAAAGAAAGAAAGAAAGAAAGAAAGAAAGAAAGAAAGAAAGAAAGAAAGAAAGAAAGAAAGAAAGAGAGAAAAAGAAAGAAATGAGCCTGAAAGAAAGAAAGAAAGAAAGAAAGAAAGAAAGAAAGAAAGAAAGAAAGAAATGAGCCTGAAAGAAAGAAAGAAAGAAAGAAAGAAAGAAAGAAAGAAATGAGCCTGAAAGAAAGAAAGAAAGAAAGAAATGAGCCTGAAAGAAAGAAAGAAAGAAAGAAAGAAAGAAAGAAAGAAAGAAAGAAAGAAAGAAAGAAAGAAAGAAATGAGCCTGAAAGAAAGAAAGAAAGAAAGAAAGAAAGAAATGAGCCTGAAAGAAAGAAAGAAAGAAAGAAAGAAAGAAAGAAAGAAAGAAAGAAAGAAAGAAAGAAATGAGCCTGAAGAAAGAAAGAAAGAAAGAAAGAAAGAAAGAAAGAAATGAGCCTGAAAGAAAGAAAGAAAGAAAGAAAGAAAGAAAGAAAGAAAGAAAGAAAGAAAGAAAGAAAGAAAGAAAGAAAGAAAGAAAGAAAGAAAGAAAGAAAGAAAGAAAGAAAGAAAGAAAGAAAGAAAGAAAGAAAGAAAGAAAGAAAAAACAATAAATTCCCATTGATGACGTTTAGTATTTAGTATCTTTTAGAGCAGTTATTTGGGGGTTCCAAAGACTGAATGTGGTGATAGATTTATAGTTAAAAAGGTGGAGTTGAAATGGTATTTTTTTTATCGTAATTTTTTATCGTTATCAGGATAAATGCCAGAAATTATCGTGATACTTTTTTTAGTCCATACCGCCCATCCCTAGCGGGTCAGTGAATGCATCAACATCCCAGCAGGGCGAGCGCGTCTCTGATCTTTGATGTGAACGTTTTTCCCGCTGGGAGAACAGGAAAAACCAAATACCATCACTCTCACAACCGAGAAGGTAAAAATAAGCTGCAGAGACACAAGGACCGACATCTGGGACCACAAATAAAACTCAAGACATCGGCAGCAGCAGCAGCGTCCGAACAGCCGGCTGAACACGGAGTCGTCACCACCCCTGCCATGTGGCCGGCGGGTCAGAACCCGCCCGGACCAACAGCACCAGAGATAGAAGCAGATAGAGAATCTCAGCGGGACAAACACAGCCGACCGGGCCTTTGCCACCTGGAGTGGCCGCAACAATAAAACCCTGCTTTCAGGTTCAACATCAATAATTCAGAACCGCAAAAGGAAACATTTTCACAGCGAGTACTTCTGATACAACGGCGCGGTCCGCTCACTAAACCCGATTACTTCAGAGTCAGACACCGTTTATGCTTGTAGTGTTGATGCTTTTACACGGTTTTGGTCATTGCACTGACTTAGGAACCTTTTCTAACCAGTTTCTAATGTTAAACCTACTGCACGTGTATTTATTTCGATTTCTTGAACAGCGGCCTTAAATCGATGCCTGGAGCGCGTGTGATTTAATCTGTCACCTTTGTGTAGCCCAGGTGATATGATTAGCTTTTTCTTTCTGTATTTATTGGCCAGTTTCCCGTCAATGGTTGTCGTGACACTCAAGACTACAACAAACAACATTATGTATAAATATTCATCTGACTGCATCCCATCTGTTCAATGCTTTTCTGCACACGCTGTCACGATGTGCTGCTACTGTGAGGGAACGGTGGCGGCGGGAGGAGGGGAGGACAACAACACACTTCATTCCTGCCATTTCTGACCTGCATCTTTTTCTCACTCCCCTCCTGTAAAGGCTGAGTTATGGTTCTGCGTCAAAACGACGCCGTGCCTACGCCGTAGGGTACCACTAGCCCTAAAAATGAAGCCACAGGCGTAGGGCCCTTGTAATCTTCCCTAGGTGTTGGGACACCACTTGCTACGTCACTGCGTGGTTTACGTTCGGATACGTAAGCGACTGCGTAGTTACGTTTGCACATACGTCACACCATATCAGGAAGCCCAGAGCTAAAAGCTGTTTTAATTTCCGCTGTAGCGCTGTTAATATGCCACTTTATTAAGTTTTAATATTTTTTCAGGCGTAAAAGTAACCGTTAAGATCCCCAACCTGGGCTCAGTTTATCCAAATAACACCCGTTAAGAAATTTGCTCCGATGTTTTCAGGATGAGAAGAGTCGCTGGGTCAGGAGCTGATTTATGGTTCCGTGTTAAATCGACGCAAAGCCTACGGCGTAGGGTACGGCGCGCGTCGCTGCGTAACCTACGCCGTAGGCTCTGCGTTGGTGTAACGCAGAACCATAAATCAGCCTTTATTCTGGCGAGATCTGAAGATACAACACAACAACGAGGAAACGAGTGATTATGTACATTCACTGAGCGAATATTATGAAAGTAAAATATATATTTACCGCTAGAAATGTAATCAAAACACATTTTTATGCAGAAACTAACTCAGAATATTGATTTTATTCCCTAAAAAATAAGAAATGTCGGCCATGTTTTTTTTTTTAATTCAGTTTGCAAATGACGACGAAAAGCATTCTGGGAAATTTCTTTGGCCCTTGGTCGGTGAGTCAGAATCTGAAATCCCTCGCTCTGAAGGGGTAGATTGATACACACTAGCCCTCGTTATGTCCACTAGCCCTACATGAAAAGAGGAATTGGGACACCACTACCCTCACGGGAACGCGCAAAATTTAGGGGTAGGGATGAAAACTAGGGGTAGTGGTAGTATTGGGACTGGCCCTTTTTTAGATAACTATAGCATAAATAACATGCTAAGAAGTTTACCAAACCATCCGTGTCACTCCAAAAATTTGAGATTAAATTAAATTAAAGACGAGAGGGCTGTGATTGGCTCGCTTGGTAGCAACGCATTTCCGGTTTCCGGTTTGAAGCAGTCGTGAACTTTCAGCGCTCTTTTCTTCGTGTATGTGGGATTTTTTTTGGTTTGGTTTTTTATTGTGCAATAGTTGTCCTTATCTCTTTGATTCACTGTGACCGGAAAAAGTCGTATCAACCACTCAGGAAAAGATTGCGAATTAGCGGTCACGGGGAGTACTGCACCGCGGCGAAATGGAGTGATGGAGAAGTCCGAAGGGTTCACGACGGCGTCACGGTGACGGCATCGTTTTGACGCAGAACCATAACTCAGGCTTAAGGGATGTGAGTCAGAAGGATCAGAAGCGGCCATAGCGGCACACCTGAGTGAAGACATGGATTGCGTTTACATTCAGTCAATAACCCTTTTAAAACCCGAATATTAGCAATAACCCGGTTTTGCACGGCCATGTAAACACCAATAACCCCTTTGAATTACCCGAATTTGCTCATATTCGGGTTTTTAAAAACCCGAATATGACCCCTGGGTTACTCCTTTTTTTTAAAACCCGAATATTCGGTCATGTATAACCTAACGGAATATCCCCATCAAACGGAACATGAATTTGTTTTCTGCACATGCTCTATTCGCAAGGAATCTTGGTCTTTTGGGCAGCACGTGGTTTAGTGGTTAGCACTGTTGCCTCACAGCAAGAAGGTTCCCGGGTTCAACTCCCAGGCCCAGCAGGGTCTTTCTGTGTGGAGTTTGCATGTTCTCCCCGTGCTTGCGTGGGTTTCCTCCGGGTATTCCGGTTTTATCCCACAGTCCAAAAACATCCATGCTAGGTTAATTGATGATTCTAAATTGCCCGTGAGTGTGAGTGTGAGTGTGTCTGGTTGTTTGTGGGGACTGCGGGTGGAAACTAGCATATCTGCTAAACCTGGTGTATTTACACTGCTTAATGTAGTGTTAATTAATATGCATTGTCCCGTCTAAATAAACTTTGAAACTCTGAGTCCAGGAAGTTCTTATAAACATGGAGAAACACAAGACCAGGAGGAGACTAATCACTTCATAAATGTAATGAAGGATATGAACATTTCTGCATTTGTAGACGGTAGAAGTACCGGGATAGCGAGATTTACAAGAACGTGAGCGAAAAGTTGCGCGAAGCAGCATTTGTTTTGAATTTGGATACAGGAAGAAGAAGCGGAAATGACGGGAATTGCGTCATGATGTTCTCCGTGTGTCGTTGGTTTGATCCAGATATCCCGAATGATTAATTACCATATAAATGGGGATAAACCTGTTTGCTCACGCATTTAAACGGAATATTCAGAATGTTTCAGTAACCGGAATATTACCAATAACCCGAGTTTTGACTGCATGTAAAGTAGTCAGTGATGTGTGCGTCGTACCTGCGGCAGGGCGATGGACAGCTGCCTCGACAGCGACTCCTTCTCGTGGCCCAGCTCCCTCAGGCGGAGGTGAGCCGTCCCCAGACTGTCCTGCGTCTCCCTCAGGCTCTCCAGCAGCCGCTCCCTCTCCGTCAGCATGTTCACCATCAGCGACTCCAGGTTGCCCGTGCTGCCCCCTTCGTCGCTGCCGCCGCCGGTGCTGCCACCGCTGCGGCGATCCTGGCTGCCGTAGCCGCCCAGGCTTCCCATCCCGCCGCCCATCCCTCCTCCGCCGCCCGCCGGGGAGGAGGAGCCGCCCC
Organism: Cololabis saira; assembly: GCF_033807715.1. NCBI lineage: Eukaryota > Metazoa > Chordata > Actinopteri > Beloniformes > Belonidae > Cololabis > Cololabis saira. The sequence continues at coordinate 8,122,749 of NC_084607.1, forward strand.
CGCCGCCGGCGCGCCCATCCTCCGAGATGGTGGGCATCACCTCGCACATCATCGTGAGGCCTGAGTGCGAGAGGCGTTATCTGAGGAGACTAGGACGGGCCGGCCAGCAGCCGAGCTCTCGTCATGAAAAGCACAAGAGTTTAGTTTTTGTCGGGGGTGTTTTTTCCTCTGAAGACGAAGACGGTGAGGCTCAAGGGCTGGGGCAGGCGTGGGTTTGTGATGGAAAACAGGGGGTGGTATAGGGGGGGCAGGGGTGGGTGAAGTGGGGTGCTGGGGTGAGAGGGAGAAGTGCAGGTTGGGTAGGCGACCTCTGACCCCTCGGTCCAAGCGTCACTGAGATGCCAGACGAACCTGAAGGGGAGGAGAGCACAGAAGAGGTGGTTTTGTTGTCATTTTTTAACAAAAATAGATAAAAAACAGACATGTCAACGTGCAAATCTGCCGGTTTTTGCTATTTCGCACATAAATCCACGCAGTGAGACAGAAAAACGCACTTTTACATGCAAACCTGGGGAGACTAAGGAGGAACCTGAGGGGAGGAGAGCACAGAAGAGTTGGTTTTGTTGTCATTTTTTAACAAAAATAGATAAAAAACAGACATGTCAACGTGCAAATCTGCCGGTTTTTGCTCTGCCGCACATGAATCCACGCAGTGAGACAGAAAAACGCACTTTTACACGCAAACCTGGGGAGACTAAGGAGGAACCTGAGGGGAGGAGAGCACAGAAAAGGTGGTTTTGTTGCTATTTTTTAACAAAAAAAGATAAAAAACACACATGTCAATGTGCAAATCTGCCGGTTTTTGCTTTGTTGCACATAAATCCACACAGTGAGACAGAAAAACGCACTTTTACAAGCAAACCTGGGGAGACAGAAGGAGGAACCTGAGGGGAAGAGAGCACAGAAATGGTGGTTTTGCTGTTATTTTTAACAAAAAAAGATAAAAAAACAGACATCTAAACGTGCAAATCTGCCGGTTTTTGCTCTTTCGCACATAAATCCACACAGTGAGGCAGAAAAACGCACTTTTACACGCAAACCTGGGGAGACTAAGGAGAAACCTGAGGGGAGGAGAGCACAAAAATGGTGGTTTTGTTGCTATTTTTTAACAAAAAGTGATAAAAAACACACTTGTCAGAGTGCAAATCTGCCGGTTTTTGCTCTGTCGCACATAAATCCACGCAGTGAGACAGAAAAACGCACTTTTACACGCAAAACTTGGGAGCCAGAAGGACGAACCTGAGGGGAGGAGAGCACAGAAATGGTTTTGTGGTTATTTTTAACAAAAAGAGATAAAAAACAAAAATGTCAACGTGCAAAACTGACGGTTTTTGCTCTGCTGCACATAAATCCACACAGTGAGGCAGAAAAACGCACTTTTCCACGCAAACATGGGGAGACTAAGGAGGAACCTGAGGGGAGGAGAGCACAGAAAAGGTGGTTTTGTTGCTATTTTTTAACAAAAAAAGATAAAAAACACACATGTCAACGTGCAAATCTGCTGGTTTTTGCTTTGTTGCACATAAATCCACGCAGTGAGACAGAAAAACGCACTTTTACACGCAAACCTGGGGAGACTAAGGAGAAACCTGGGGAGACTAAGGAGGAACCTGAGGGGAGGAGAGCACAGAAATGTGAGTTTTGTTGTTATTTTTTAACAAAAAGAGATAAAATCAAACATGTCAACGTGCAAATCTGCCGGTTTTTGCTCTGTCGCACATAAATCCATGCAGTGAGACAGAAAAACGCACTTTTACACGCAAACCTGGGGAGACAGAAGGAGCACAGCTGTTGCAGCGCTGCCTCTTCCACGGAACAGAGGAGTAATTCATCCATCTGTTCACGTCACCGGCCTTTTTTTTGCTTTTGTCGTTTTATTCTTCCCCTTTTGTCCATACTCTTAGTTTACCGTGAAATAAGAGCAGCTCCTGCCAGCCAAAAGCCGGATTCAGGAGGACCGCCAGGCCTGTAAGGTGGACCAGAGATGCGGCTGTTTCTTACATCAATGTGGGACCAGGAAAAAAAAAAGGGTGTCATCATGAATTGTACTCATTACTGGTTTCCGCTTCAATTCTCCCCCGAACAGGAAAAACAAAGGGTTGTGTTGGGAGGAATTGGACGCCGTCTCCGGGAAATAAACGGCCCGACAGCCTATTTGGTGCTGAGGAGAATCATTGCTCTCATCACGGTGGGAGGTGCCAATCATCCTGAAATGATGCGGCCTAATTAACCACATCTCCATCACATCCAGCACAAACCAGGGGATTATCTCTGGCATGATTGGCCTAAATGGCTTTATTCCGACAGTAAGGCGTTTATTCCCCCCCGCCCCACACACACGCACACACACGGATAAAAACAGCTGGACGGTCGGGCTGCACTGACGGCCACATCCGCCGCGCATCGGCGTCTCTTACCCTTCCCGTGCCGGACACAGAGAGGAAAAACGCGCTCATCGCGGCGCGGGCTGCTCCATCCGCGGCGGAGAGACGGAGCTGCAGGTTCTCCCCGTCACAGCCCGGTTCCAGCCCGGTTCCAGCCTGGTTCCAGCCTGCCCCGGCCCTCCCTCCTCCCTGCGCGCTGGGAGCGACGGACCCGCGGCCGCTGCGTAAACGGACCAGCGCGGAACACAGAGCACTTCCGGGAGACTTTCAGAGTAAAAGCAGGGGGGGTCGACAGAAGAGGTGTCCACTATTTTAAACGGGACCTATTATGAAAAACACGTTTTTTCTTGCTTTAACATACAGGACTGTCTCGGAAAATTAGAATATTGTGATAAAGTCCTTTATTTTCTGTAATGCAAAAATGTCATACATTCTGGATTCATTACAAATCAACTGAAATATTGCAAGCCTTTTATTATTTTAATATTGCTGATCATGGTTTACAGCTTAAGAAAACTCAAATATCCTATCTCAAAAAAATTTGAATATTCTGGGAATCTTAATCTTAAACTGTAAACCATAATCAGCAATATTAAAATAATAAAAGGCTCTGGCTTGCAATATTTCAGTTGATTTGTAATGAATCCAGAATGTATGACCTTTTTGTTTTTTTTAATTGCATTACAGAAAATAAAGAACTTTATCACAATACTCTAATTTTCTGAGACAGTCCTGTATAATAATCACATATTGTGGAGAAGAGATTGTCTTTTTTTTTTTGTCTGACGAAGAAACAAAATCAAAAAGAAGAGTTTTTTAAGTTACTACGGGTGACATTTTACTCTTTACCAACAATTGTTTGATAAATATAAGTCAGAATAATAAAAGACGATCACATTATTCTAATTTTCTGAGACAGTCCTGTTTATAAAGTGGTCTCCCCTCAGCCTGCCAACTCAGAGAAGGAGAAAGCAACTAAATTCTGCAGTGTCTGTACAGCCGCCCGGATGAGCCGTCCAGTGTGATGTGGATCTACGAGCCGTTCAGATTCTGCTGATTTTTGTGACATAACCAGAATGCAAACCACTCCCACAACTATAAAACCGTGTAACTGCATGCGAGCGTCCAACTATCGTAGCACTGCGTGACATCGGACGCTCTCTGTCCATCTCCCTCCAGCAGCTGCCACTTTATTGAGGTTTTTGTAGTGAAATGAGGAGGAATCATAGAGATAACTTCTCATTTCAACTAACTGGATCAGCCGTTCCTCATCCATGACTGTTTCCTACAGCGCTTTCAACCGGCTTTCAACGTGAGCGACAGGAAGAAAATAGAAGCAGGGCGTCCGACAAATGTTCAGCTCAGAACGGCGCTGCGTCGCTGCAGCCAGTTAGGACAGTCCAATAGAAAATAAAGCAAATGGATGGATGGAATTGATTTTGTCGCTGACGCTCGCTCGCATCGCATGCAGTTAGGACACGGTAACTCCGCCGGCCGGAGCTTCCGCCATTTTTTCGTAGCGGTGTATCGTGTCATTCAGGCAGCCAATCAGCACAGAGCCTCATTATCATAGCCCCGCCCACTCAGAATCCTGCATAGATAATGAGGTTAGAGAATGGGATGATAAAGACATGGCTCAGAGGCTGAATTTCTCATTTATTTAGCAAAAACAATCAAAAAAAGCTTGTTTTTAAGACATTCAAGGCCTGTTTAAAATAGGTATTAGATGCCATAATAGGTCCCCTTTAAGTAATTTGAATAATTGAGGTATTTTGAAACATATGACACAGAAAGACACAAAAAACCCACATACAGACAAAAAATTACTATAAGAGGAGTTATAAGAGAAAGAGCCATTAAATCACCACAAGATATATAGATATAAAACAGAAAAACCAGACAAACAAAAAAAAGTCTGTGTGCCAGAAATGTTTCTCAAAGTGAAACAGGATGGCTGCACAACCAAAATGATAAATAAATATTGATTACCATCATGAAATTATGACAAAACAAGCAAATACATAATCAAATAGTACAATAAAACATAAACATACTCTCAAAAATGCATGAAATTAATCAAAAACTAGTTTGGAGAAAGGCTACACATATCTGTATAGTTTGTTGGCATCTTGCCTTTTGTCAGGCTGTTATGGATCACCCTACCTTTTTCTTAATCTGGACATTTTTCAAGCGATAGTTTTAATATCATCCAAAAAACTCCTCTTACCAAAATGTATTTATTTATTTAAAATTCAGAATACTTGTGAGTTTCATGATTTATCAAAACAAAGGAATGTGAGTAAGAAACATCAAACTATCTTTACAGAGTCGATTTACTTGACTAGGTAAAGAAAGTACTTACTTTCTTAAAAGGTGAAAATCCTTATATTTTTATCCTAAAAACAAAAGTGAAAAAATAATGAATAATCCGTATACATTTTATTTTGAAGAAGCCATAGACGTTTCCGCCTTTTTTCTTATAATTCTGCAGCTTTACAGTTTCCCTTCGTTCGTCTTGAAGATGCTGGGTCTTAAAGAAACAAACGCTGACAGACTTTCTGTCTCTCAGCTTCACACTCACCTATAGTTGTATTATGATTTTATTTATTTATTTTTTTGCCCTGTTTTTACTCGCAAAAGAAAAAAGGGAATTCTCATCAGCTTTTCCTAATCTTTGTTCAATTTAAAGTTTACCAACGAAATTGAACAACGATGCCCTCTAGCGGCTAATTCTGAGAACTGCAGGAAACCGTCATGGTTCTGGGTCATTTCGATACTTAGAAGAAAAAAAAGATTTTGTGAAGCAAATTAGACTTTTAAAAGCTTCCAGTCAGCAATAATACAAAAACGGAAAAACATTAGGAAGAGAGTGGGGTGGGGAATATGAGTGCTCGTTTTGGACAATTAAAAGTTTACTTCAAACTATGTGTAACAATTCCTCTTTTTTTACTATTAAAAACGTCCTGATATGACATTGTCATAAGTCAAACAATTAGATAGAGAAGCAGAGCAGGACAAGCTGGAAAATCATGGCCTGAGAAGAGAAGCAAGTTGAGCCAAAGTCTAAAGAAAAAAGAAAAAACAAATCAATCAAGGTGAACAAAACATTTCCATTTCTTAAAACCTGTTTTTGCAGTCTTACAACTAAATTAATTCAGTTCATATGTTTTGAAACAGACACTGCTGTTCAGCTTTCATCAACCAATAAAACACCTCGAATTAAAATCAAACAGAATCAAACATCTGTAAGTGAAAAGAATCACCCCCTAAATTCAGAAAAGGAATCCAATAATTTTCAGATCCTTATACCACCAACTAAAAACATACTCTATTTTATAACTTTAGAAAAGACTAAATTAGTCTGTCTTGGAATGTTTTCTAGGGTGTCACATGTAATTTATCAACAAATTAAAAACTATACATGTGTTGAGTAATTGATTTGCAGATCTTTGGATGTGACCATCTTATTTGTCAGTCAATCAAGTTATTAGGGCCCGAGCACCTTCAGTGCGAAGGCCCTATTGTATCTGTAGGAATTTTTTTTCTTTTTCTTTTTCTTTTTCTTTTTCTTTTTCTTCTGACGAAAGGAGGGCCTTTTTGGCCCCCTAAACGTGCCCAAAAAGTCACCAAATTTTGCATGCAAGTCAGGCCTGGCGAAAAATTTGATATTTAATGGTTTACATTAATGGGCGTGGCAAAATGGCTCAACAGCGCCCCCCGGAAAACTTTGTGACTCAAGCCCCACAATACGGTTTGACGTACATGCACGAAAATCGGTACACACCTGTATCATGGCGCAACCTTAATAAAAGTCTCTTGGCGTAATGCCCGAAACCGAACAGGAAGTCGGCCATTTTGAATTAATCGTGTCACTTTGGCGCAATTTATGCCATTCCTTCGACAGACGGCCCGAACCGTAACGTGCACCCAAGTGTGTTATACATCAAAATGTGCGTCTCCATCCTGCGACAACACGCATTACTTTTCTCTTTCAAAAGCGTTACCGTGGCGACGCTAGATGCCAAAAAGCGCGCCCACCCTTCATGTGATTGGTTCAGACCGAAAAAACTTTGTGCCTCAAGCCCCAGAATACGGTGTGACGTACATGAACGAAAATCGGTACACACCTGTATCATGTCGCTACTTAAAGAAAAGTCTCTTGCGGCCATGGCCGAAACCGAACAGGAAGTCGGCCATTTTGAACATTCTGAATTAATCGCGTAATTTTGGAGCAATATGAGCCATTCCTTCGAGAATTAATACGGCCCGAACTGTATCGTGAACCCAGGTGTGTTATACATCAAAATGTGCGTCTCCATCCTGCGACTACGCGCATTACTTTTCTCTTTCAAAAGTGTTAACGTGGCGACGCTAGACGCGAAAAAGCGCGCGTCCCCTTCATCTGATTGGTCCATATTTGATAGTTCCCCAAAAGTCACCAAATTTTGCATGCAAGGCAGGCCTGGCGATAAATTTGATATTTAATGGTTTGCATTAATGGGTGTGGCCTAACGGCTCAACAGCGCCCCCTTGAAAACTTTGTGCCTCAAGCCCCACAATACGGTTTGACGTACATGCACGAAAATCGGTACACACCTGTATCATGTCGCAACTTAAAGAAAAGTCTCTTGGCGCAATGGGCGAAACCGAACAGGAAGTCAGCCATTTTGAATTAATTGTGTATTTTGGGCGCAATTTATGCCATTCCTTCGGCAATTAATACGGCCCGAACCGTAACGTTCACCCAGGTGTGTTATACCTCAGAATGTGCGTCTCCATCCTGCGACTACGCGCATTACTTTTCTCTTTAAAAAGTGTTACCGTGGTGATGCTAAACGCCAAAAAGCACGCGTCCCCTTCATCTGATTGGTCCATATTTGATAGTTCTCCAAAAGTCACCAAATTTTGCATGCAAGCCAGGCCTGGCGATAAATTTGATATTTCATGGTTTGCATTAATGGGCGTGGCCTAACGGCTCAACAGCGCCCCCTAGAATACTTTTCTCTGCCATAACTTTTGAATGGTTTGACATAGAGAGTCGTGGGTGGTGTCATGGGACTCAGTATTGAGTCCTTGACCATAATTGGTGAAAATTAGCCCTGCCCCTTCTTCTGATTGGTTGTCCCTATTTCCTGCTATAACATTTGAATGTTTTGACATAGAGAGTCGTGGGTGGTGTCATCGGATTCTGTATGGAGTCCTTGACCTTCATTGGCCTGAATTAGCCCCGCCCCTTCTTCTGATTGGTTGTCCCTTTTTTCTGCTATAACTTTTGAATGGTTTGACATAGAGAGTGGTGGGTGGTGTCATTTCTGATATGCTTATGGGGGGCGGTGGCCGTGAGTGCGAGGGCCCGTTCATCGCTGCTTGCAGCTTTAATTATTATTATTATTTTCAAATAAAGTCAATTATTGATTTCAAGTAAATGAGATGCTTTATTTAAAAAGAGAAGATACAACATGGTTATAATAACAGTTCATGTGATATCAACTGAGAACGCAAGGATACAAGGAGGAACGAGGGAGAAGGAGGAGCAGGCGAACAGGCCCGTGGTGATTTTGCAGCAGCGCCTCGATGAGATCAGTTACTAAAAGCTCAGCACGGCAGCAAAGAGAGGACGCTCCATTTACAGAAATACAGCGTCTGCTGCTCTTCGGGGAGAGAGCGGCGGCCCTGGTGATGAGGGCAGAATTACTCTAGTCCTCTACACAACCACAAACATCACAATCAGGGAAGATGGAATTTCAATTACCGTATTTTCCGCACTATAAGGCGCACCTAAAAGCCTTTCATTTTCTCAAAAACCGGCAGTGCGCCTTATAATGCAGTGCGCCTTATATATGATCATTACGGTAATTTCTGTTACTGTAGTCAGGGGGATTGTGGGTAATGTAGTTGGTGTCGCCAAAGTAATGGCGCTAAAAACGTCAGGAATCGTCACGGACGTTCAAGACAACAGCAGCGACGCTGACTCACATAATGGCGACTTTGACGAGACGGAGCAAAGCTGGTTTTTATTTTGTTAATAAAGTTTGACATACGGTACTTTTCTTCTTGTTTTTTTTTGCATTTGCTGTAGGATTTTGTAGCATTTCCTGTAGCGCATCAGGTAGATACGTAACTCAACCCCAGCCACTATAGTACGGTTACCATATAATGCAGTGTGCCTTATAATGCGGTGCGCCTTATATATGGAACATGTTTTAAAATATGTAAATCATTGAAGGTGTGCCTTATAATGCGGAAAATACGGTACATACATTTAAAGTTTCCTAGTTGAATGTTATGTTTTCACTAAGTGACAACAAAGTAAAATAAATAAATAAATAAAAACACAATCCTGCCACTTTGGTGCCAAGGTCTGAAAATATTTTCATTGAGCAGTTTGGATTTGCAGGAAACTGTGACATCACAGACCAGGACTGGTTAACAGCCGTTTCAGCCGTCCATCGTTCTCTCTCCCCAGCTCGACACCGAGCTTTAAGAAGGTTGCACCAAGCTGCAGCACCTTCTTCCAACAGGCCCACCCTGTGGAGGGTGGGGGGTGGAGCGGGTCGCTCGACTCCTCAGAACCAGCTTCTGCAAACAGAGCTGTGCAGAAATGGTTGAAATGGTGATTTCATGCTGCGCAGACAGGTTTTCTGGTGCGTGTGACGTTCTCTGCAGACCAACCATCAGCCTTTCAGAATAAAGCGATGGACACAGCTGCATGAGTGTGACATCACTGAAGTAGGGGGGTCAGTAGAGTTCCTACCTGGGTGTTCATGTGGACCGGCTGGAATCTACCTGGATTTTAGGAGGGTGATTTATTTACTAATGTGGGTCAGATGTTACTGAAACTACATGATCCACACAGTTTGCCCATTTCTTGGCTGAGAACCATTTAGTTGACGTGTTCCTCGGGGGGGACACTGCTAAAATCACAAGGAACCGCCGCCGTTGAGCCAACTGCAAGCACAAGACCCCTTGAACACTGCAAAAACTCAAAATCCTAACAAGAATATTTGTCTTATTTCTAGTTAAAATGTCTCATTTTTAGTCAAAGAAATCTCATTACACTTAAAACAAGACTCATCACTGGAAAAAACAACAATTTTCCCCTGTTTCAAGTAGATTTTCACTTAAAATAAGTGGAAAAATCTGCCAGTGGAACAAGATTTTTTTTTGCTTTAATGAGAAGATAAATCTTGTCCAACTGGCAGATTTTTCTACTTATTTCAAGTGAAGATTTACTTGAAACAGGTGAAAATTGTCAAATAAGTTATTTTTCTGGTAATTACTCTTGTTTTAAGTGTACCGGTAATGATATTTTTTGACAAAAAATTTGACATTTTAACTTGAAATAGGGCTGGGCGATTTTGGACAAAAATAAAATCCCGATTTTTTTCTCTGAAAACCCGATTTTCGATTTCGATTTTTTTGGTAAAACTACAAAAGACAATGGAATAAATAGTTTCAAATATTTTATCTTTATTTTTAAAGAAAAATAGCAAACAAATTTCCCTATTGGGAATGTAGTGCAATTGAAAGATACTGTAAATCCTCCTTGAGTTTAGTAAAGTGACAACATTTACATTTTTCTTGACCAAACAAAGATGACTAGACGAGCTCTGTCTGTAATGCAGCCAGCTGCAAAAAAGGAAAATCGATTTTCCGATTTTCCTTTTTTTAACATCGTCTTGATTAATAAATCCGATTTAGATTTAAAATCGATTAATCGCACAGCCCTAACTTGAAATATGACAAATATAATATAATAAGATTTTGAGTTTTTTTCAGTGAAAATGAAAATATGTTCTTTACTCATTTTGTTTTCTTAGACTGGGATGCACCAGATGTTGTAGGGTGGGGGGTTATATTTGTACATTTGTATGTATGTTCTGTTAAAAGCAAACATATTATCTTTATATATAACTGTCCTCTTATACCTTGGCTTCAATAAAAAGATATTTGAAAATGAAAATATGAAATGAATAGATATTAAAGGGTGACATTCTTACACTGATGCAAATCGTTGCAGACAGCATTCTTAAAAGCCAATCTGCACCAACAATTCTGCCAAAACGCATAAATATCTCTTTTGCGTTGCCAGTAAATAACGAAGGACACGCACTTAAAATGTCAATTTGGCCTGCCGCTCCACTGACTCCATCATGAAGATGTATCTCTGTTCCACGGCCTGGCAGGAGCCCACTGACCCGTAGCAGCTGCTGGGGCTCCAGGAGGGCTGGGGCCCCCTGGGGGGGTCACGGCAGGTCAGCGGGTGACAGGAATGCTGGGAGGAATGTCCCAAACAGAGGTGCAACCTGTCAGCGGGACGAGAACGTGGATCAGCCGGCCCCGCGGGAGAACCAACGGCAAACATGGAGTCACCATGCCTCACAGGGGAACCAGGGGGGGTCAGAATAACCTAATATCTGCACACTCACATCGTCATATCATTACAATAATTCTATATATATATATATATATATATATACATATACACAGTACTCGAGGTGAGTCAGAAATAAAAACAGTCAAAATCATCCCCCCTTTCCATCCCTTATGTCATTTCATCAATTAATGTGGTTTTACTGCTATTTCAACATTTAGAGTCATCACCAGAAAAATAACTTATTTGACAATTTTCACCTGTTTCAAGTAAATTTTCACTTGAAATAAGTAGAAAAATCTGCCAGTGGAACAAGATTTATCTTCTCATTACAAGCAAAAAAATCTTGTTCCACTGGCAGATTTTTCTACTTATTTCAAGTGAAAATCTACTTGAAACAGGTGAAAATTGTTGTTTTTTCCAGTGATGAGTCTTGTTTTAAGTGTAATGATATTTTTTTACTAAAATGAGACATTTTAACTAGAAATAAGACAAATATTCGTGTTATTCTTATATTGTATTATTAGTTAACGTTAAAGCCGACGGCCTGCTTTGAATGATGAGTAAAACATCATCTTCTCCCCCTCGGCCAGCAAGGATTTAACCTGCCGTTTCCCCTGGAAGTGAAAAGCACGTGGCTCGTCGTGCCCATCGCCCTACAAGACTCGTGAAAAGACTCAGTGCAATATGACATAACACTTATTTATTTTCTATCCATATAATTCTATTTGTGGCACTGCACTTTTTATTTTTTAAATTTCTATTATTTGTATTTTTATCTTTATACGGGTGTTTGGTTTTTGGGGTGTTTGATTTGTAAATGACAGAGCTGTGTGTGAGATGGAGATGTCCATTTCCCAGAGGGAACCTCCCAAAAGGATCAATAAAGTCGTCTGAATCTGAAAAATGAAAGTAACTGACAACACAGCTGCCGGTTTCAGCAACCCTGACCCTCTCACCTCCCAACACAGGTCTGGTATTCATAACAGATGTTTGCAGTGGGACGGGGGCAATGGGGTGTACGAAAACATCCACGAGCCGCTATTTAAAACAACCAAAATGAGTTACTATTAATATCGTGGATTGAGTTTTTATTGCAAAACTGATGATCTATACCCACCTACCTGTATACCTGTTTTTTGTTGATTGGTGTTTTGCTTCCATCACTGTTATTTCTCTTTATTTTCACCTGTGCAGAAGGGTCCAGCATGCACTGGTACAGGACCGTGGAAACGCAGAGAAACCAAACTTATTCCTTGGATCAAGAAGCTGAAGCAGGCTGGCCGGCAGGCTGCAACTTCTCCACAAGTGGACGTCAAAGGAAGTTAAAACAGGTACGCTCAGAGAAATGGTTTGAAAAACATCCAAGAGGAACATTCGAGACTCTAACGCCTCAGTCGACAAACACTGAATACGGAAAAAAGACAGGACGGTGCAAGTAGACACAAAAGAAATGACTATAAAGCTTCTGCAGAAATGTGCACAACTTGGAGACCTTTGGTCACAACACCCCAACATGCCCGTTGTCAAGCACATTGGTGGAGGGAGATGCAACCGGGATGACCCGTGTAACCAGTACTCGAGTTGTAAAAAAGAATCAGGGGGGATGGTGGATTTTATCATATGGGGACAGATAATTTGTGCTGATTACAAATAATATAATATATTACAAATAATAGCACTGACCAAAACACCTGCAGAAATACTGCAGGAATGACATAGCAGCAGTTAAATGCAGCCTTCTGTAAGGTTTAAATATCCACACTTACATCAAATACAGATAAGTAAAATGGATCACTGCAAAACCTCAAAATCTTAAGAATATTTGTCTTATTTCTAGTTAAAATGTCTCATTTTAGTAAAAAAATCTCATTACACTTAAAACAAGACTCATCACTGGAAAAAAACAACAATTTTCACCTGTTTCACGTAGATTTTCACTTAAAATAAGTAGAAAAACAAGTGGAACAAGATTTTTTTGCTTGTAATAAGATACATTTTGTCCCACTGGCAGATTTTCCTACTTATTTCAAGTGAAAATGTACCTGAAACAGGTGAAAATTGTCACATTTTTCTGGTGATGACTAAATGTTGAAATAGCAGTAAAACCACATTCATTGATGAAATGATATAAGGGATGGAAAGGCAAGATGGCAGTTTTACAGGGGGGATGATTTTGACCGTTTTTATTTCAGGGGGGGATGCCATCCCCCCCTCATCTCGAGTACTGCGTGTAACACCACGTAAAAACATTAAACTGAAAGACAGCAAACATGACCGTTTGTAGACGTTTGACATTTGGTGATAACTTAGGTCTTTATTTTATTTCACATGACATAAAGTGTGAACGCCGTGCGGCCAGAGTACAAAAGAAAAGGCACATTCCTCATAAGAAACGACTAAACCAGCGATCTAAACTTTCTAACCGGGACAGAAAGGAGGACCATGTCCCAGCACGTGCACATCGAACCCAAAACACATAAATAACAAATAAAAACAATCAGTTCTGATCAAGTGGACGTCCTCAAGTTCCAGCCCACTTTTACATTCACGAGAATCTTCTCCTCTTCACAGGAATGAAGGGAACGTTGACCCGTCTGGGTCGTCACAGCAGAACCAGTGGCGGCTGGTGCTAAACAATTTTTGGGCGGCGCAATAGACCGTGGCATATATAAGGGTGTAACAAACACAGAAGTCACGGTTAGGTACAAGTTGGAACAATGGGGAAAAAAGAAAAGGTAGAAAATAATATTTTGGTCCTTTAATTTTGAAAAATGTAACCAACCAACAACAATGGCTTATTGGTCATAAGTTTTAGGGTTAGGGTTAGTGAAGCAGTTCAGTTCTGCTGCAGTGGAAAAAGTCCACTATTATTTTGATTTGTTCTTTTCTTCCTGGTTTGGGTTCAGTTTATTTTACATATTAGAGAGAAGAAAAACTATTAACATTTCCATTGTTCTGTCTGGAAAGATAATGTTCCTTTCTTTCAGATATTTGATCAACAAATATTTCAAAAGAAAATGTTATATATATATCAAATGTTGGAGAGTTTACACTGGATTCTGTTTGACCGACGCCCCTTACTTCCATAAGTAAATCAAATTTTGGAACCAAATAAATATTTAAACATTTAATTACTCTTGACAGTCACCCACAGACTGAAATAACACCTTGTTTTAATAATTATGTGCATATTACATGTTTTTTGTTTTATTTGTATTCTTCTTCTCTTGATTTGATGGGGGCGGCGCCCTAGCGCCCCCTACTGACCAGCCGCCACTGATCAGAACAGATTCACGCTCCGCAATCACAGCTGAAACAACAATAACAAAACCCTGAACTGAAATCTGGACAATTTCAACTAAAATTAACATTTGTTTTCATTGTTTTGCATTAAAGAGAAATAAAAAAGTAAAAAGAAACATCGCCACTCATGGTCTCAGAACCTTCCGGTCTGATTTACAGACGTTATAAAACATGGACTTGTACAAGTGTGCAAAGTAACCGCCCAAAACAGGAAGCTCACATGATGGGATGGCGTTACACAGTTAAGTCGTACAACATCCATCCATTTTCCGCCGCTAACGGATAAGCGCGTCGCGGGGGAAGCGGTCTCCGCAGAGACTTCCTTCACCCTTCACTTCAACAGCAGTGCGGAGTACCCGGCCTTCTTGGAGTCCCTGGGAGGAGAACTGGATAATGCTCCAACTGGGGACTCCATCGTTCTACTGGGGGACTTCAACTCAGCTCACGTGGGCAATAACAGTGATACCTGGAAGTCGTACAACAGCCCACCCATAGCTGTAAAGAGACATGCGTAGTGTTCAGCTTCACCAACAGTGATTACAAACACGAACAATTACAAAAGTTTAACACCTTTTAGAGCTTAGATCTTTCAATGCGTCTCAAACATGGGCATCCTCATGACGTACAGCTGACTCTCCCGCTCCATCACAAAACACTTAGCAGCGATGTCTGCGCACGCCACGGCGCACATCTCCTCCGAGCTCCGGACCGCCACCAGGAACTTGGAGAGGTCCGTGTTGGGCGGCGCGTCCTGGTCCTCCGACGGCCCGCTGGCCGGCAGCAGCTTCCTGCAGAGGAGCACCGGGTCCCTGCAGGAGCAGACGGGCTCCCCGCCGCAGCCGCACGGCGTCGCCATGGCAACCACGGACTCCACCACCACGAAGCCGCCGCTCGTTTCCAGCACCGAGTTGTTCCTTCTGCACGCGGCGCTGCGGTCCCGCGTGGTAACCAGCATGTTGTTGTAGACCAAACACTTGTACTCGGTTACGCAGTCCTGGTGTCGTCCGCGCCACGCGGCGTCCGTCTGCAGCGCCGACCTTTCCCGCGCGCTGAGAGGTCTTTGAGAGCTGCATCCCAGAGTCACGGGATGCTCGCTGGATCCTGACGCCATCGTGGCGACGTCGCAGTCCGTCATGGAGGAGAAGAGGTCCCGCACCTCTGCGCCGGCGTCTCTGAGCGCCGCGCCGCCTCTCCTCATCACGTCCTCGAACAGGAAGAAGCGCGTGAAGATGTGCGCGCGCGCCGCCGCGTGCATCTGCAGCAGCCGGCGGCTCCGGTTCTGCAGCACGAAGGCCGTGTGGGACCACGGCAGCCCCCAGTCGCGGGCGGCCTCCGCCAGGTGCGTCAGCAGGTGGCAGCTGAACGAGCAGTTCTCCAGCCCGTACAGCGCCTGCACCTGCGCCACGAACCGGACCAGGCTCAGCTCTGCGGCGCCCAGCTCCTCGTGGGAGGCAGACGGCGAGAGCAGCACGTGCAGCGCCGACACCAGCAGCATCCAGTGCTCGTAGTAGGGCGGCGGCAGGACGCCCCTCAGCGCCAGCGGGGAGTAGAGCAGGCCGAAGGCCCTCCAGTCAGACGCCTGCCAGTGCGTGCGCTCGGCGAGGCGCTGCGGGCTCCGCCTCACCTCGTCCGGAGGCTCGACTGCGGCCAGAACCTGGTCCAGGTCACGCAGCCGCTGAGCCGTCAGGTGGAAGGGCTTTTTGGCGTGAAGGGGGTTGAACCAGAGGTTGACGAACTCGGGGACGACGCCGAGGCAGAAGCAGTGCATGTAATCGGGGACGAAGCCCTTGATGATGTCGAAGGACGGCAGCAGGAGCAGCGGGCTGGGACCCTTGACCCCCATCTGACCCTGCTCGTAGCCGTGCTCGATGACCAGCTCCACCAGCTGCTCCGTCTCCGCCATGTGGCGCAGGTCGCACCCGTCCGCCTGGAGGGGGTAAACCCGGGCGCAGTCCCGCCCCCGCTGCACCACCTCGCCCTTGTGGTAGCAGAACCCGCAGCCGAACTCGCTGCCGCACGGCTGGAAGTTCTGCATCACCGGCATGGTCGCCGGGTCGCACACGCAGATTCTGGCAGTGACCCGGGTGTGGCGCTCGGTGCCGGTCCCGTCCGCCCAGCGGAACCCGTCCCCGGACAGCTGGTGGAACTCGTTGATGAACGGCGTCAGCAGGTTCTGGATCTGCGGCTTCCCGCGGCCGAACCACAGCGTGTGCAGCAGCACGTTCCTGCAGCGCTCCACGTACGGCAGCTCGCTGACGGTGCACATCACCGTCCACACCGAGGACCTGGACGACCGCAGCAGCGGGAAGCCGTCGCACTTGAAGGCGAGCGTGATGCTGTCGCTCTGGCGCTCGCGCCGGGACTCGCTGCCGGTGCCGACGTCGGAGATGCAGCCGTCCCTCGCCACGTGCCGCCCCAGCTCGGTGTGGACGCGCGCCAGGAGGCTCCTCAGCTGGATCTCCAGCGGCATCACCAGGAAGTAAAAGGCCCGTTCGAGCAGCCCCTCCCTGCTGAAGCTCTGCTGACACACCTCGCACTCGGTCCCGGGTTCAACGCCCAGGTAGTTGGCACACTTGGGGCAGTAGAAGTGAGTCTCCGTCTTGCTTTTGTACTCGGTCATGTGTTTCTTGAGGAAGCGCAGAGACTTGGGGACACATCCGGGCACCAGGATGTTCAGCAGGTCCAGCAGGTCTTTGCTCGCCGCCTTGGTCAGGCCGTGCTTCAGGATGAAGGTCAGCAGGAGGAGGAGGAGGGCGCCCACGGAGACCGAGGAGCCGGCGTAGATCTTCTTCTCCCCGTCGAAGTTTGGATCAAAAAACTGCTCCTGGTATTGTGTCATAAAGAGAGCAACATCCCTCACAAGTTAACCATGTAAAACACCAAATTACAACATCATTAATTTATTTATAGTTTTTAAACCCAGAAGTTTAGGCAGTGTCACAAACATTGCTGAAATTCTTAGATTATGTTTTTATAGTACTGTATACCAAAGAACATCTCTAAGCACTTTATAGTTTCCCAAAGGTTTTAAATAAGTAATAAATAAATGTTTCCCTTAGTAATCCCACAATGTCGCATGAGAACAATTTTTAACTTGTTCTTCAGTTTGAGTTGAATCCTCACAAGGAAACAGTCCTGGTCTTGCTGGACCCTTTCACACATCCTGCAGCTGAATTTCTCTCTTTAGAGATAAATTGGTGATGATGCAGGAAATGGTTCTTTCAGGTGAACTATTTTTAACAGACCAATGTGATGCAAGGCTGCATGTTTCTTTTGAGGTATCTCTCGCTAACAGCTAATAGCCGAGGGTCATGTTCTGGGTCTCTGGAAAGCGCCTAGAGAAAACTTCTATGGTAATAAAAGCTATATAAATAAAATTGAATTGAGACTGGACTTTTAAATCACTGCCAAAACTTTTGGCCACGACATCACACACGCACACAACAGAACAGAACATGAAATAAAATAACTCACCATTGGATCTTCTTCTGTGGTTTCGTCATCTGATGAAGCTGACCAAGTTTCTTCTCCGTGCAGCGACTTAAAGACGCAGAGATACAGACAGGTGAGCACACATCCCTACGTAGTGTTAACGTCTCGTCTTAAACCCGTTCAGACTTCACATCTTTAAAAAAGTGGGTTAGAGTTTTGTGGAGAATATAAAGCTGTCGAATGAAGCTTCTTTTTTTTTTTCTTAATGCATTGTATTTATTTATTTACAGATGTCTTAAGAGTGTCATTATCATTTTTGTCTTTATCATATTCATTTTATTTCAGTTCAAAAATGCTTGATTAATTGGGAAATTAATTATTGCAGGCAGTAGTCATGATTTAACTCACTTTAAACAGTCACTTGACTCATATATATAAGCAATGTGTCCTGAGAGCCTAAAGTGACCCATGAACCACTCCAATCTATCCATCCATACATTAATACATCATTTAAGATGATTTTTAACACACTTTAGTTAATTCAATTTGGTTTTGATTGCAACTTTAAACACATTTTGTTAGAAAACTCTTAAAGCTTTTTGACCAAGAAGGCCAACTGGTGTTTAGACCTCAGAGTAATTTCCATGCAGGATGGCGGAGAGGAGATGAGCCAAGAGTACCTGACTGCAGGCAAGGTGGCCGACAAGGACGCCGCCATCATAGATATATATAAAGGCTTTATCTATATCTATGGCCGCCATATATCCAATCCATACCGGAAGTCACAAGCGGAAGTTGGTCTCCTTCGTGTCTATTATTCGTCGTGCCGATCCATACCAGAAATATGACAGAGGTAGTTTACAAGCGGCCATAAAACGAAAACTATAAAACACACACACATTTTTATATATATATATATATATATATATATATATAATGTACTTACTAAAGATGCAAAAAAAGAAAAATATATATACATACATACGTTTTTTTAACTTTTTATTTCCGTTTTATGGTAGAATCCTGCCGGTCGTTTCCTAACCCAACCAAAGTTGTTTCATTGGGAAACAATTGCTGAGGGAAATCTGTGGGAGCTCTGCGGGCTGTGGCCTCTTCAGGGAGGGTGGTGGGTATTTTTTTGTGCTCATACACACCTCACAGTTCTGTCTCTGCAGTAGGGTGACTGACAGGGTGAGTTGCTACCGGTGATGTAGTTGTTGGTGGCGCAGTCATGAAAAGGTGTTTATTTTTTTCGAAAAGGTGCCACTTTGCAATGTATTTATGAGTACAAGATGCATGTGCTTTGGCACAGGGACAATGCCAGGTGTTTTTTGTAATGTTATGTGTTACTATGACTCTCCCTAATGTGCTGTAATGGTATAACTCTGGTTCATAAATGGAAAGGCAAATATAATTTTCAGAACCACCAAGTTCCACCAACATAGACAAGGGGACATGTGCTTCCTCTGCTTCTCTTTGCCTCTTTTTGCACACTTCCACTTTGGAGTCACAAAAAATATGGTTTTCCAACATTTCCTGGAGGACTTGGTGGTGCAGTGGTTCCTCGGTGGCAGTGGCGCTGCAATAATCCAGAGAACGAATATGATCGCACAGGCCGTGAGGGAGGCCAGTCCTTTGCGCAAGCAGGTGGTATTGCCGACAATCTTCCATTTCACATTTCGTGACATGTTGCTGGCCCCATGTCTTGCGCTGCACATGTACTGGGACACTGAAGCCACAAGCCGTTTTTCGGACTGCGTAGAGGCCATTACTTGGGTCAACACATATGCTTTTTAAGTGAGATTTTGCTGTGATATCTTTAGGTTGACCATGTTTTCTTTGTATATGTAAAAACAAATTCCTCTTGTACAGAACAGTGGGGCATTGAGGGCACTTCACATGGGATAATGGCAGCTCTATAGTGACCTCTTCCTCTGGAACCATGGGATGCTCTGAGGTTGTAGTTGGGGATGACCGACCAGAATCTGGCTCTTGAAAATCTGTGGCAGCTGTGGGGGTCTTGGGTGATGTTGTTCGTGTGTACGTGTGGTCTGCAGTCAGTGCAGACACAGAAGGTGGAACGGAGTATGAATGTTCAACACTCACTGATGGAACAGTACAGTCCTCCGGTAATGTAGGGTGGGTCTCTGGTTTGGGTCGTTTACAAGGTGGCTCCAATTTGGGTGGGACCACGGGTCGTTTACAAGGTGGCTCCAATTTGGGTGGGACCACGGGTCGTTTACAAGGTGGCTCCAATTTGGGTTGGACCACATCACATTTTTGGTGACAATCAGTCAGATGTAATGTTATGGTGTCTTTTCGAAGTATAGTTTTGCCACAAAATGGACAATGAAAATGACTTCCATCTCGGCAGGGCAGATTGCATCTGCAGATGATATTTTCTGTAAAGAAAGAGTAATTTGTCTTAAAATCATATTATAACTGAGAAACAAAAAAAAACATAACATCATCCTATAAACTATATACAATTGTATTTTTTCTTACTTGAAAGTTATGACCATTTCAAAAGATGAAACAACTCCACTAAACGCTACAAATGGGGATCTATTGAAAGTAACTTGCTTTCTTTGCTAAGCTTATCCACAGAACTCAAAGCAGTGCAACTCACTGTAACACTGGTTAAAATCTGACAATCTTATACATGCAAAAACACAAATATCATTGAACATTACTGTTACATGTAAAGGTATATGATCTCAAAAAGATATTTCTCAGCAACATACCCTGGAAATGCACTGCATTTTCTCTGTGGTTTCTTATGTGCCTGTTTATCACACTACCAGTTCCTGTTACAAATTTGGGGCAGAGAGGACACCCAAACTGTGAGGACGACAGGGCTGTAAACTCCAGACCGGCATCTCTATTTACAATAGAGGGGTGCATCTGAAAAAAGAGAAGTCAAACAACATTGGTATCTAGAAAAATTTACAGATGCATTAGGGAACATGGATTTGCGATACAAACTGACATACTGAACATCGACTATAGGATGGAAGAGGAGGCCCTGCAGCACTCCTATGTAGCCACGTTTATTTAAGTGCAAACACCCGGGGCTACATATACATATATATGTGTGTGTGTTTTTATATGATATACGATTTTTATCGCCTAATAATAGTGAGTACGGTGGCCGAGACCCGCCATTGCTGAAAATAAAAGTAATATTGCAAACAGAAACCAACGCCGCTGCAAATAAAATAAACGCTGCAAATAAAATAAACGCTGCAAATATTGATTTATTGATTAGTTTATTTCGAACACATAAGGAAAAAAATATAAAATTTTAAAACAAATTCAAAACATACAGAAAAAAAAGCAACAACAAAAACATAATATAAAGAAATCTCACTGCAAATAAAATAAACCCTGCTGCAAATAAAATAAAAATACAACGCAAATAAAAAAGCCACAACGGAAGTGAATTACCGGGGACTATTTTTGCCGATGCACCAGTGTTGCAGATTAAAAATTACACGTAGCGACTTTGAACACTAACCTTTTCACTTATTTTTTCGTTCATTGTTCTTCTTATTCTTCGCTCTTCTTATTTCTTTCTTTTCACTTACATCCTCTTCGTCTTGTCCTCCTCTCACATAATAACACCGGTGCATCACCGCGGTTGAATTGGTTTGATATTGGATATTCGACATTCAACACCCATAAAACTTGTGATACATACCACTGATTTTGGTCATATTGCTTGTGATGTGTTCATGGTCATCTCTAGACTATGTATCACAAGAGAGTAATTATTATAAAATCATATTATGCGCGGTTTAATGAATTCAACACCCATAAAACAATCGGTGTTATGTATCACAAGTTTTATGGGTGTTGAATTAATTAAACCTCATTAAATCAGCCCATGTATGTGATTTTTTATATGATTTTTTAATAATTACTGTTTTGTGATATATAGTATAGATGACCATGAACACATCACAAGTGGTTTGACCAAAATCAGTGGTATGTATCACAAGTTTTATGAGTGTTGAATGTCGAACACAAAAGAATTGGTTTGATATCCAATATCAAACCAATTCAACCGCGGTCGGTGCATCAGCAAAAATAGTGCCTGGTAATTCACTTCCGTTGTGGCTTTTTTATTCACGTCTTTTTTTTTTGATTTGCAGCGGCGTTTCTTTAATTTTCAGGAATGGCGGGTCTCGGCCACCGTATGAGAGAGTGCAAATGTGTTTTACGCCACAACCCAATAAAAACATAGATAAAATTACCATACGACATCACTATTAACTCACTATTACTATCACTATTATCACTATTACCTACTGTGGCTAAGATAACAATAGCCCAGACCATCGAGTTAAGCAGAGAAACAGCCTTCCCGACACATGGCACTCTAACTCTTCGATGCATTACATTTATAAATAGCATAGAATTGCATCTTAGAGAACATACCACAATTTGAGGATAATTAAAACACAATTTCTCTTACCGTTCTTCCTCGTCGCGGCAAGTCCAGCACGCCGACAAAGTTTTAAGTTACACGAAGAAGAACAACTTCCGCTTGTGACTTCCGGTTTCCGGTTTGGATCTCGCCTGCAACCAGCTCCCTCTCAGATGAGGTGTTAATGAAGAAGAGACATTAAATGACCCTCAATCAGGCTTTTCCTTTGTTTGATTTGGTCTTCCAGCACCAGCCAGCCCACTAAAGTCTACTTATTTCTAAAATCACTTCAAAATTAGACTTGCATGAGGCTTTTATTATTTTGAACCCCTCTCCTCTGCTGCAAGCCTTGAGACAAGTCTGCAAGAATTCCGCCCAGAAAAATGGATAAACGAAACGTCTTCATGAACCGCAGTGAAAACTGGTGTCCGCGGGGGGAAACGGCTACAATATCCACATCTGCTCTTATTCCTTCACCATTCGGCGGGGTGTGTGAGCCCTGAAACATCTGCAGCTCTGCACAAACCCCCCCTAAACCTCACCTCGTCCAGCATCCCCGGCTCCGTCTTGGGAGGACGGCCGCTGCGAGGCCGCGTCGCGACGCTGTTAAACCGCTTCCATTTGTAGATGATCTGCCTGACCGTGGACAGGTGAATGTCTAGGCTCTTAGAAATCACTTTATAGCCCTTTCCTTCTTTGTACAAATCCACGACTGCCTCTCGCACGCCCTCTGGGATCTCGTTTTTGCGAGGCATCATTAACACACCCGCAGAAACGTCCAAATATTTATGCTTAATAGCAGCAGGGGAGAATTTTTCACTTCCTTTCCATACCGGAAATAAGTTTTTAATATAAAACATTATGAAGCCAGACACTGTTACTTCGTTAAACCTTTCACTGAGCTCATAGGACGTTATCACCTCATTTGTACATTTCTGTCTATACATTTTATCTGTCCTAAGTCATCCTAAGTCACTTTTTGTACAGACTCATCA
Organism: Cololabis saira; assembly: GCF_033807715.1. Taxonomy (NCBI): domain Eukaryota; kingdom Metazoa; phylum Chordata; class Actinopteri; order Beloniformes; family Belonidae; genus Cololabis; species Cololabis saira. Next base: position 8,145,669 of record NC_084607.1, read on the forward strand.
AGCACTTTAAAACCTCATATTGTACATTTCTGTTTATACATCTTATTTTATTGTTTATACATTTTATATCTCTTATATATGTTTTTATATTTGTATTGTGTTGCACCAATCACCACAAGAAATTCCTTGTGTTTGTTAACAAACTTGGCAATAAACCCTTTTCTGATTCTGATCAGACTTTACTTGCATTAATATTTCCAAACACCTTGTGTTGTTGATGGAGAAATATCCTCAAGGCTGAGCCTGATCAATCCTGATGCCATGGCATTGAACAAGAGGGAGAAAAGGACAAAAGAAAGGTATTTTGATGGGAAAACATAGTCATTGAACATCTGAACTGTTAATATTATAGATCCATGGTTAACCTGTACTCATTCGATCACCTTGTCTTTTTAACGGTACTTTCTTCTTCTTACTTTTACTTTGAAAATCCTACTTTTACATGTAAACATTGCTAAATTCCCATTTTTTTTCTATTAGGTTTCACAAAAGGTTTTAATAAACTCTGATGACTAAAAATATATATTTTTTATTGTTAGAAATGATAATTTAATTCACATTTTCCTGGTTTAAAAAAAAAAAGAAGCACTGGACAGGCCTCGACCCAATTTTAATGACACCTTTAAAAACAGACAAATCCACAACCACAAGATACATTTTCTGACATGTTTATCCTTTTTTTTCCCCCCAGCTCCCTAAAATAGCACAAGCTCAAGAAGCTTAGTTCGGATGTGTTAAATTAAGACTTTATTCGATGATCTATGTTATTTTACATAGAAGACTGCATGAATGAAAAGCTTCACTGAAACGGAAAATACCTGAACACACTTGGACTTAGACTCAGAGCTGGTGTTTTGAAATTTTGAATCTAATATAGACCACAGCGATGAACACACAGCACAGTATGTCATGATAAAAACAAGCCCGTCTGTCAGAATTTACACAAACACACACACACACACACTGATATTTCACATAGGAGCTGCTTTAAGTGTGCACGGGCAGGTTCTGTGGAGGTTCTGCAGGCAGGTGGCTTTGGACTTCAGCCGGGGCTTTGGCCTCTGTGTGAGAGAGAGAGAGAAAGGACATTTACTTTATAAAACCTCTTCAGTATAATCCACAGGTGACAACCTTTTCGTTCGTTTTGTTTATTTCGAACATGTATAAAAAAAAAAAACAAGAAGAAAATATAAGAGAAACAAATACAGGTAGGCATTTCACCACATAAAGAAAAAAAAACCAACATCAAAACACATACAGGACTGTCTCAGAAAATTTGAATATTGTGATAAAGTCCTTTATTTTCTGTAATGCAATTAAAAAAAAAAAAAAATTTCATACATTCTGGATTCATTACAAATCAACTGAAATATTGCAAGCCTTTTATTATTTTAATATTGCTGATTATGGTTTACAGTTTAAGATTAAGATTCCCAGAATATTCTAATTTTTTGAGATAGGATATTTGAGTTTTCTTAAGCTGTAAACCATGATCAGCAATATTAAAATAATAAAAGACTTGCAATATTTCAGTTGATTTGTAATGAATCCAGAATGTATGACATTTTTGCATTACAGAAAATAAAGGACTTTATCACAATGTTCTAATTTTCTGAGACAGTCCTGTAAATTCAGTTACATGTTTGAAAAGGAGTGGGAGGAAGTATAAACTTATTTAATCCCACCCCCTTTCCACAACTAAACATAAATTATATGTCTGAATTTACTTTTTATACTATACACTAATTTGTATAAATATCTAAAATTTTTACAAAAATAACCTGTTTAATACCAGATGTAAGCTCTATCATAAATATAATATAACTATGATATAAATATAATACGTATATCTAAGTATATAAACATACAAAGACAACATGATGAAATAGCAGAACACAAACAGCTGGTGATCTTTAAACACAGTCTTCACTTTTATACCTCAAATAAACTACCGGTATGTCTTTATATTTCTTCTTAAATTGTTTTATGTTTGTATATTCTTTTAACTCCAAATTCAAATAATTCCACAGTTTAATTCCACAAACTGATACACAAAAACTTATTTTTGTTGTATGACAAATAAAGATTTGAAGTTTAGGTTACCCCTTAAATCATAACCCCCTTCCCTCCCAATGAATCATTTCTGAATTTTATCCGGTAGCGAATGATTTTTTGCTTTAAACATTACTTGTGCAGATTGAAATGCCACCAAATCCATACGTTTTAGTACTTTAGACTGTAAGAATAGTGAGTTAGTGTGATCTCAGTGCTGGATCCGTCTCACTCTGCACCTTTACCTTCAGGTTTGTGCGTCTGTGCCAGAAACTGCAGCTCTCCGTTGGGACCCACGGGGGGCTTCACTTCGGCCGCCTGCTTGTCTTTCTGCCTCTGAGACATCTCCAGAACCGCCTGAAAGTGGAACAGTTACCTTGAATACCTCAGGGCGTCACATTATCTTAAGTAATCCCATTTTTCCCCCGGAGTTGTGGTGGGACTGTTACCTGCTGGTACTCTCTCCTCTGGGCCTCCAGGGCTTTGCCCCTCTCCCTCAGCAGTTCCTGCTCCTGCCGGAGAGTCTCCGCCTTCCTCTTCAGCTCCTCCTCCTTGTCCCGGAGCTCCACCTCGAACCTCGTCAGCTCCTCCTCCGAGTACACCTGCTTGGTGTCCAGGGTCTGGAGGACGAGAGAGAGGGCATCTCAATCTGAAGTTTATGCTCGGAAAAATGAGCCAAGCCGTTTGTTTTGTTGAGTTAAAACTAGTGTTGTCCCGATCGATCACAGCATTTTCAAAAACATCGGTATCGGCCAAAAAAGTATCGGGACATAACTAGTTATTAATGTTTCTAATATATATTAAATCGTTTTATATATCGTTGCATTTAACATCACTTCCGGTCAGCGGGCGGCCAGAAGTGACGAAGTAAGCGAAACTAACATGGTTTACATGTTTGAATTGTGAAACTTTATATATGTTCATGTTGCATTAAGCTGCTGCTATTCATTTCATCCATTCAGAATGTTGCACTAAGGTTAAGCCAAAAAGTATTTTAATTTTCTTGTGTTTGTGAGTTTGACTGGATGTCATTCAATTACCTCTTTGAAGTTAAATTTATTTATTTTTGTTATTGCACTATTCTGCACTTTTTTTTTTAAGTTTACAATTTCATGTTTTTACATTTTGTGGCACCAGAGCTGATAAGCTTTGTTGAAATATATGTCCATGTTGTTCTCCAATGGACAATAAAAGAAACTTGGGATAATTTAGTTTTAGTCTTTTTTTTTTTTCTTCTTCCCCCATTCATTGCCAAAATGTATCTGATTGGGAAAAGTATCGGGAGCCAAAAAAAGTGATTGGATTGGGAAAAATCGGGATCGGCAGATACTCAAAGTGATCGGGAGCAAAAAAAATTCTGATCGGGACAACTCTAGTTAATCCTTGTGCTGTCGTTGGGTCAAGGGAGGGTGAAGGGAGAAAAGAAGGAATGAAGGAAGGAAGGAAGGAAGGAAGGAATGAAGGAAGGAAGGAAGGAAGGAAGGAAGGAAGGGAGAAAAGATGGAAGGGAGGGAGAAAGGAGAAAAGAAGGAAAGAAGGAAGGAAGTAGGAAAGGGAGAAAAGATGGAAGGGAGGAAAGATGGGAGAAAAGATGGAAGGAAGGAAAGAAGGGAGAAAAGATGGAAGGGAGGGAGAAAGGAGGAAAGAAGGAAGGAAGTAGGAAAGGGAGTAAGGAAGGGAGAAAAGATGGAAGGAAGGGAGAAAGGAAGGAAAGAATGGAGAAAAGGAAAGAAAGAAGGGATGGAAGAAGGAAGGAATGGAGAAAAGAAGGAAAGGAGAAAGGAAAAGAAGGTAAAAAAGCAAAGAAGGTAAAAAATGAACGAATTACAAAAGGGAGGTAGGAAGAAAAAGGAGTAAAGGAGGCTAAAAAAGGAGGAAAAGAGGAAAGGAAGAAGGAAGGAGAGAGCATGGCAGGAGGAAAGAAGGATAGAAGAAATGGGTCATTTTGACCCAAAGACAGCACAAGGGTTAAAACAAAGTTCAGACGGGGAACCAGCTCTGCTCCACACGTGGTGGTGGACAAACCCATCGCAGTCGTGGCCAGATGTGGAGCTACTGTGCTAACTCACTTCAATATATTGAAGACAGCCTTAAGTTTTATTAAATAAGCCTAATGGTAAGGAATGCCGGTATCGAGCCTCGTGATTGAACTTTTTCTTTAACTTTTTTTAAGTACCCTATTGGTTTTTTTCTTGAAATAATGCTTTCATTCAGGACAAAAACCGACCCTGCTGTTCAAACTGAAGCAGGTTTCACCAGCGTTGACCTGGTGAATGTTGCTCCTGCTTCCACCATGAAACTAACGGGCTCTCCTTCTCTTTTTCAAGCTTCGCTGATCCAAAAGGTGATTCCATCAGTGACTCAAAACTGACATAAGATCCAAACCATGAGGTGCGTGATCCGTTGGAGCCAACCAGCAATTATATACCGACCGTCACACCTCATGGTTTTCTCAAATTCTCTCTTTTATACAGGACTGTCTCAGAAAATGTGAATATTGTGATAAAGTTCTTTATTTTCTGTAATGCACTTAAAAAAACAAAAATGTCATACATCCTTGATTCATTACAAATCAACTGAAATATTGCAAGCCTTTTATTATTTTAATATTGCTGATTTTGCTTACAGCTTAAGATTAAGATTCCCAGAATATTCTAATGTTTTGAGATAGGATATTTGAGTTTTCTTAAACTGTAAGCCATGATCAGCAATATTAAAATAATAAAAGGCTTGCAATATTTCAGTTGATTTGTAATGAATCCAGAATGTATGACATTTTTGTTTTTGTAATTGCATTACAGAAAATCACAATATTCAAATTTTCTGAGACAGTCCTGTATATTTTGGTTTTAAAAGGGTCTCGCTCTGCATATATAACTGCATGAAATCTTGTATAAGTGTCAAGGACTTTGATTGAACGCATGTGATATCTTATAACGTTAGGTTTGCTCTGTTGCTTTCTGGCTCGAGCCGAAAACAGTCAAAATAAACATTTTAAGACTTTCTGGTCAAAAAAAGTTGACATTTACATAGCAAATCGGATTTTGTACTACGAATAAATTCTAAAGAAAACATCTGTTAAGATGAATGAGGACTGTTAAACAGCTGTTGGATTGCAACCAAAAACAGACTTACCACCAGTTAAAGAAACATTTGGTAGCATGTATAACTGTGTTAGAACCAACGCACCTTCTCAAGGGCTTTTGTTAAAATTATTTAATGTACTAATGTCATTAAACCTGCATCTGTTTGCGGGTCAATGACGAATAAGGATTTTCAACAGGTCCATTTTTTGAGTTTTTTGTCAAAATGAATTGGCACTAGCCTTAAAAAATGTCATGTGGTGCAAACATGATTCATATTAAAATAAATAAATTTCCTTAACATCTTTTTTTTTTTTTACAAGTTTTCAGTATTATACAAAAACGGTTGTTTTTTTAATGGTCGGGCCACATGATATTTCATAAAAAAATAAAAATAAAAAAAAAAATCAGTCAAACTTTGTTTGTATATTATGATGGAAATATAAATACAAATGTGTTGCAATCTTACACACTACAAGACAGTTCGGAAAACATTTAGAGTGATTTCAAGTTTTCAAAACAAGAGTCATGGTCGGACGGTCGCACCACATGACATTTTGACGCTTAAAACAACAACAAAATCCCAAATAACTAGTATTTTTTGTAAAATTCAAGTGAGTCCATTTGTGGGACAGGTCGGTTATATATCTGGTATTTTCTTATCCATTTAAACCTTTTTTGAATTGAAAGAAAATAATCTGTTTTTCCTCAAATATAGGCGTCACGTCATTGACCCTTGCCACGGCCTCTAAGCCGGGTCATAACAAAGACGAGGTGCAGACGGGGTGGCGCAAACATTTCAAACAAAGCATGAAATAAACACTGTATTAATGTTTTAAAAGTGATAAGGAGTTATCTGTTATCTTCAGACACAATAAAAGGAAAGAGCAGTGAAGTTTACAACATCCTATCAGGAGAAGGTCGATCCACTTCAGTTGTTAAAAAAGATTTGGGAGAAGGAATTAGGCAGAACCTTAGAAACAAATGCCTGGTTAAATATCTGTGAAAGAGTACATTTTCAATTTACGAGTAATAAAATTAAGGAAGGTAATTTTAAATTCATCCACAAATTCTACTCAACTCCAATAAAAACGCATAAAATATCAAAGGATATTTCGTCAAAGTGTCCCAGATGTAAAAAGATGGAGGGGACATTCATGCATATGTTCTGGGAATGTGACCGTTTACAAAGTTATTGGAATTCAATTAATTCCCTTGCACAATTAGTCCTGGACAAAAAAATGTGATTTAAGCAGTAGTTTATATTTATTAAATGTCACATATAATTTACAACTAGATAACAAAAAATGCAGGATACTAATTTTGATCACTTACTTTGCAAAAAAATGTATACTTTTATTTTGGAAGAACGATTCCCCTCCATCTTATAAGACTTTCATAGATCAACTCACAGCATTTCTACCGTTAGAAAAACTAACCTTGGAAAAATATAACCGTGGCAAACTTTTTCAAGAATTTTGGTTCCCATTATTTTCTGGTTTAGAGAACGTCATTGTACGCTGATTGCTGTTTTATTGCTGTCATTTACTTTATGTATCTGTAGGTATTCAAGTTTTGATGCCTCAACTGTTACTTACTGATATTATTTTCCATATTGTTATTCACTCACTTTTTTCTTTTCTTCCAGATTATTTATTTTTATGTATTTATTTATTTCTTGTGTATGTTTTTGTGTTTTTTTTGGGGGGGGTAGGCGGGAGTTGGCATGCGTGCACAAAAGAAAATTGTAAGACCTACCGTCATTAAGGATGTATCTGACCGCCTTTCTTTTGTGAAATAAAAAGATATAAAAAAAAAAATGATACATCGCTTGAGGCTGCAGGAATCCCAGTTCAAAGAGAAATGGACGAGATGGACAATATTTATGACTGAACAACGACAAAACAAAAAAACTTGATTGTGGAAAAGAAAATGGAATATGGACAGATTGCTTGGAAAGTGACTCCCAAATGTTGATGTTGTTTTATTTTTTATTTTTTTTTAAATGTGTTCTGTACTTGTTTTAGTACTATTTTGATTGAGTTGTCCCACCTTTGTAAAGTAAAAATTTGAAATAAAAACTAAAGTTTGAAAAAAAAAAAAAAAAAAAAAGTGATAAGGAGTCTGTGCTGCTAAAACTGATTAGTTTCACTTTCCTGCAGCCACGTGTGCCGCGTCTCCTAGAGAGCAAGTTGATGGAGTTCACCGTTTAACCTCTCCGCCCACATCTCCCTGACTCGTCTGGGACTTGAGCCGGGGACTCTCCCGTCCGCCACCCACTCCCCCAAACACTGGAGCCGCCTCGCTGCCCTTTACCTCCCACTCCTTGGGATTGCTGAACTCCTTCTTCTCTGTGGATTTGAGGAACTCCTCCAGAGTGACGAGTCGGTCTTTGTTCGCATCCACCTTTAGACAAAAGGGAGAGAGGACGAGCATCCGTCAAAGTAACGCAGAGGAACAACGTGCCGAAGCCGAGCGGAGGAGTAGCTCACATTCTTCATGACATGCTCCCTCATCCTCAGCCTCTCTTCCTCCATCTCCATCATGTCGTCCTCCTCATTCTTCGGGTCGTAGACCTTCTCGAGCTGGAGAAAAGGGCAACAGCTCGCTGTTACACCGCATTGGTTTTTTCTTTTAAAAATACAACATCTCTACTTTGAATCATGCGTCATACCTCCTTTGTGAAGAGAGCTTCTAACTCCTGCTCGTCTAAAACACCGTCTTCATTTGTATCTGAGTGGAGCAGAGAGGGAGGAAACTTTAGTCATATTAAAACCAGAGGTGTATAATCCAGGTGCCATAAAGTAAAAATCCTGTCCAGCAGTTGTTCCAACCAGTACTCGAGTTATAAAAGAAAATCAGGGGGGATGGTGGATTTTATCATATGGGGACAGATAATTTGTGCTGATTACAAATAATATAATATATTACAAATAATAGCGCTGACCAAAACACCTGCAGAAATACTGCAGGAATGACATAGCAGCAGTTAAATGCAGCCTTCTGTAAGCTTTAAATATCCACTGGGCTTACATCAAATACATCAAAACACAAAAATAAAAAACACTTTTCTGAACTTATCAATATGACTCGGTCCTTCACAGGATAAGTAACATGGATCACTGCAAAAACTCAAAATAATAATATTTGTCATATTTCTAGTTAAAATATCTCATTTTACAAAAAAAAAAACAATCTTATTACACTTAAAACAAGACTTATCACTGAAAAAAAAAACAACAATTTTCACCTGTTTGAAGTAGATTTTGACTTGAAATAAGTAGAAAAATCTGCCAGTGGGACAAGATTTATCTTCTCATTACAAGCAAAAAAATCTTGTTCCACTGGCAGATTTTTCTACTTATTTCAGGTGAAAATTTACTTGAAAAAGGTGAAAATTCTCAAATAAGTTATTTTTCTGGTGTTATTTTTCTGGTGATGACTCTAAATGTTGAAATAGCAGTAAAACCACATTCATTGATGAAATGACATAAGGGATGGAAAGGGGGGGTAGCAGTTTTACAGGGGGGATGATTTTGACCGTTTTTATTTCAGGGGTGGATGCCATCCCCCCTCATCTCCAGTACTGGTTCCAACCCTCTGAAGAAGCATGTGAAGACAGTGCTACAGCAATTTCTGCTGTTTGCAACATGGGAATTGGTTGTTTTTTTCCAGAGGTGTTTAATCCAGATGCCATAAAGTAAAAACCCTTCTGTGTTTCTGGATCAGCCTGTACATTTAGAACAGGTGTTTTCACTAAGGACCTACCATTGCATGAAGTTAAAAGCAGAAGTTAAAAGGGGAAGAGTTGTTACCCACCGTGCAGTTTGAAGAAGGTTTTGGGGTTGAACTCCTGAGGATCCAACCCATCCGTCTCCTCCCAAACTTCCCGCAGCTGAGCAACGCTACCCTGAGCGGTAGAAAAAGCAGAAAGAGGAACTAAAACACCTCCCACTCTTATTTTTTTCTTCTAATAAAAGCCAACACAGGGTGCGGGTGTCATCTACCGGAGCGTTGACTTTGGGATGCTGGCGGTGTTTCTCCTTCAGCTCCAGCATCCGCTTCTCCTCTTTCTCCCTCTTCTCCTGGTCCAGACCCTTCAGATACTCCCGCCTCTCGTGCTCCTTCAGCATCTCGTATCGTTTGAACTCATCGTGTCTCTCAGCGTCGTAGTTCTCCAGGTCTTTGGTGGCCTTGATGGAGAACCGGGGAAATAAAAGTCACCATTAGGGCTGGGGATCGATTCAAATGTCAAGAATCGATTTGATTCCGATTCTTAAGATTCAGAATCGATTATCACGCTTTGATTCGATTCCGATATCGATTTGGGTTAGGGTTATTTAAACAGTTTATTTCAGCTGTTGCATGAATTATATGACTGTAGTTCTGCAACATATTAATACTAGTATCATATTGAGATTCAACAGCAAGTATTGGCAGCTAATGATGCTGTAAGGACCAATCAGCTTCCAGAATGCTGATATAACTGCTTTCAGAAACATTGTGGGGCAGAATGATCAATTTTTCCCATTTTTGAGAATTTGGTTTTTAGCATTTTATGCAAATGTAACCCCAAGACAGTATATACAGCAAATAAATATAGACAATTTATGCAATTATTGCTGAAAACTTTAATGTTTTCATACTTTTAAACATAATTAAAGACAAAAACATGGCATTAGTTAGTGCTGGTGTCCAACAAAACATTCCTTTTTTGGGCATAAAAAAAAAAGACCAAAAGTTGTAATGATTTAGAAAAAAAAAAAATCCATCTTTAGACATATGAATCGATTTTTAAGAATTAATACGAGAATCGATTTAGAATCGGAAAATCGATCTTTTCAACACAGGCCTAGACACCATCTTGAAACCTTATGCAGCTTTTCAGCCAAAATCAACATCAATATGACAAAAAAAAAAACCACCTAAAACTCAAACCTACGGGAACTATTCCATAATCTCCCGATGGTTTATGAACATGTAAAACAAGCATATCAACCAAAGACAGCTTTGATTTCTTTATTGCTGGGGCATCTTACTGTTGAAATCAGCAGCTCCAGGTCTTTGGCCTCAAAGGTGTTTTGATTGTGAGGATCCAGATGTTCAAACTGCTTCAGCAGCGAGGCGTGATCCATCTGGAGGCCTGCGCGGGACAAAGATTTACTTATAAATCAATCTAGTTCCCGTTTACTATCATGTCTAGTCAGAAAAAACTGAAGAATTTAAAAGATTGTTGGTTCCCTGATCTCAATTCTGTATAAAATATAAAAAAGTGTTCTAGTCAAGGAATTATAGGAAGGAATATGTAAAATTCTCGTGTTTTAATGTCCTGTCCTTGAGCTCTTAAACAAGTCTTAACACATGACACATAAAGTTGAAGTATTTATGTTATACTAGTCTGATAACAGCAATCTTTAGACCACGAGTCAAGTTACATCTGTAAACAATGTCTTTGGTACAAGTCTCTTTTTTTGACCTAGTAACCATAACATGAACCCAGGACCTCTTGTTCCCATAAACATATCCTATAATCATACCGTGATCTTATTTCTAAGACTTATAGCAGTTCACTTAAGCAGACAACCTAAAACATAATCATCATAATCTAAAATATAAACTGCACTGATGACACAACTCTTTATGTTGTTGTTTTTAAATGTGAGATAGTTCGATCTGGCCCTCTAATCCTCTTTCTGAATGATTAATGATTAAAATTGAAACGATGACAGTTTATATATTTAAAGCACCAACTCTTCTTTATTTACACCCGTGAAACATTATGTGTGAATTTTTGTAATGATTAATTAATGGTTTCTTGAGCTACAGTGAAAATGTGGGTCATAAGGAGACAATGCTGTCAACCTTTGATCATAGATGGATGGATGGATGGAAGGATGGATGTACAATTTGTAACTTAATATAGGAGCAACTATAACTTCTTCAGAACATACGTGTCTTAAATTCCACATTTTTAACACGTACATTAATGCCCCGTTTACACATAGCTGGGTATTTACAAAAACGGATATTTCCCGCTCTACGTTTTGAAAAATATCCTCGTTTACACGAACCCGCATAAATACGCTGTTAAGGTGCTATGAGCAGCCAAACCTGCAGAGGGCAGTGTAACGAGAAGATAAAGTCATGCTAGCCAATCAGAATCCTGGAAAAAAACGTCAACAAATGACACGTGTGAAGCCTGAATAATATGGTTTCGCGTTAAATCGACTGCGTAGCCTACTGTACGTACGGTGCGCGTCGCCGCGTACCCTACGCCGTAGGCTCTGCGTTGGTGTAACGCGGAACCATAAATCAGCCTTGACTGCCAGTTACTTCCAAGACGGAACGAGAGTCTTTCGTTTGGAGTGACAGAGAAGTGGAGTTACTTTTAAGTGTGACTTTAGAATATAAAACAGGTAAAATACAAGAAAATAATGACGGTGGCCAAACTAATTGTAAACACAGGTCGCACAAATGACGCTGGTGACGTTTCTGTTGCATAATGTGACGTTCTGAAGCCTAAATCTCCGTTTCCCTCCGTTTACAAGCAAACGTGAAAACGGAGTTTTTGAAAATCTCCACTTTGGCCGGAGTTTTCAGAAATGATGGTTTTTGGTGACTTTGAGCTTCGTTTTCGTGTAAACGAACGGCCAAAACGCATGAAAACGCCACAGTTTTTGCTCCGTGTAAACGGGGCCTAAGTGATGACGACGACTATGTAAGATATCAAAAGTGTAGCTTTAGTAGTGTCTGACGTAAATACTGTAGGTAATAAAACACTATTCTGTGATGAAAACCCACTCTGTGTGTTGGTGCTGTCCAGCTTGGCCTTCAGCAGCATCCGGAGACGAGACACCTCCTGCCGCTTCAGCTCGTCCAGCCGGGTCCGGACGTGGTGGCTGACCAGGTCCAGCTCCTTGCTGAGACGCCCGTTCTGGTGGCAAGAACCCGGAGATCGGCTCGGTTTACAGGCAGCAGTTTCACAGTCCAAGACGGACGAAGATGAGAGAAGAAGTAAAAAAATCAGTAGCAGAGTTGCTAACCTTGATGTCTTCCGTGTTAGCCGTCTGCAGCTTCTCTCTGAAGTGAGGATCGGTCTCCAGAACCTCGATCACCTCTCTGAGATACCGGTCATAATACAGGCCGGTGTCCTGCAGACGTGTCGGGAATCGCTGGTTACTCACGATAAAGTGGGTTTGAGTTCATGTCAGCGCAACATTTTAAACACTCACCATGTTTTCTTCCTGCACCTCCTCTTTGGGCGCCTGCTGGGCTCCATCGCGATCGATGGGCACCGACCACACCGGGGCAGAGAGGAAGAGGAGCAGCAGCCAGCCAGAACTCAACTCCATCTTCCTGCAATATGAACACCAGTGACGTGAAGATCTGCCAGAGTCAATCATCCTACACACTAGGGCTGGGCGATATCGACCAAAAGTCATATCTCGATATTTTTTAGCTAAATGGCGATACTCGATATATATAGATATTTTTTCTGTGCCATAATTGGGGTTTCCCCCAAAGCATTATAGCATAGCATCTCTGTTAGCTTCATTTTTTTCCAGTTTTAATACAAAGCCTCGTGCCAAATGTCACACAGGTTCCTTTATTAACAGAGGTCTGCACAATATCAAAATGTATAAAACAAATTAAATAAAAATAAACTGCCTGCATATATAGAATAAAAATGCTTCTTGAATAAAATAAAACAAATATCCCTTTCCTGCATAACAATTAAATTAAAATACACTGTGTAATTAATACAATGTAGACAGTAACAGGCAGACTTTTCCACTGAGGTTGACAGTTGTGCAAATAACAAAACATTTGTGCAAATCTCAAATAAAACATGCAAACAGATATTGCATGTCTTTGAGAAAATCTCAAATAATTACAGCAAGTCAACTACTGTACATTTTACAGAGTTTGTGCCAGGAAAACTAACCTGTCAACACTGTCAGGTTTCAGCACACAAAGGTACTTTTTTGCCAGCGCGAGGGGTCAGCGTTGATGTACAGTCAATTTGTCGCAAAATAAGCTATATCGATATAAACGGTATTGTCTCGTACCATATCGCGTTTGAAAATATATCAATGTATATTAAAATCTAGATATATCGCCCAGCCCTGACTAGAGTTCAAAGTTAACTGCAGCTGCAACCTGTACATGTTAAGATCTTTAATAAATCCATAGCCCTGGGGGCCATCACACAACTCAAACATGCCCTCCACCCTTCCAAACCAATCCACCTGTGCTTAATATGAAAATATGACCGTTGCACTAATCACTAATCTGTTTATCCTTCTACAACCCTGATTACAAATAAGTCGAGGCATCGTAAAATCTAAGAAATACATTTTTTTCCCCCCTTCAGAAACGGTCAATTGTTGAAAATTAGATATTTTGCTTTTTCGTGAGAAAAATGTGCTCATTTTGAACTTGATGGAGCAACACGTCTCAAAGAATTTGGAACAGGGGCAACAAAGGGCTGGAAAAGTAACCGGCACGAATCAAAAACACCTGGAGAAGCATTTGACAACAGGCCAGCAACATGACTGGGTATATAAAGGTTATTTCAGAGAGGCAGAGGCTCTCAGACGTAACCACGGTCAGGAGTTCGCCAATCTGCACCAAAACATTGCAGAACTATTTCAGAAGATCCCACCATCTACAGTGTATAATAAAAGACTCAGAGGATCCAGAGGAATCTCTGCAGGGGAAAAAGGCCAGAAGGTCAAAACTGGATGCTTGTGATCATTACATGTATGCTTTAAAAACGTGCATCCAGACGACGTCTCTTTCAGGGATGGCATTGCATATTTTAGCAAGACAATGCTAAACCACATACTGCATCCATGTCCATGGCTTCACAGGATAAATGTCCCGGTTCTGAACCGGCCTGCCTGCAACCCGAACCCTTCACCACCAGAAATCCTTTGGTGCATCATCCAGCCAAAATAAAGGCCCAGGACTGTTGAGCAACTGGAATCCTACACCAGACAAACATAGGACCGAGTTCCTCTTCTGAAACTCCAGGAAACAGTCTCGTCATCACTTCCCAGAGCTTTACAGACAGCTGGTAAAGAGGTTGCTGGTTCAACTTTCAGAGCCTTCAATCCTTGATCCTGGTTTTTTTTTTATGTGACCTGATTTTATTCCTTTTTGTTCATTTTGTTTGGTGGTTTCTGTAGCATTTTGAGATTATTTTATTTATTATAATACTGCAGGAATGACATAGCAGCAGTTAAATGCAGCCTTCTGTAAGCTTTAAATATCCACTGGGCTTACATCAAATACATCAAAACACAACAATAAAAAACAGTTTTCTGAACTTATCAATATGACTCTGTCCTTCACAGGATACGTAAAATGGATCACTGCAAAAACTCAAAATCTTAACAAGAATATTTGTCTTATTTCTAGTTAAAATGTCTCATTTTAGTAAAAAAATATCATTGCACTTAAAACAAGATTCATCACTGGAAAAAAACAACAATTTTCACTTGTTTCAAGTAGATTTTCACTTGAAATAAGTAGAAAAATCTGCCAGTGGAACAAGATGTTTTTGCTTGTAATGAGAAGAAAAATCTTGTCTCACTGGACAAGATTTTTCTACTTATTTCAAGTAAAAATCTACTTGAAACAGGTGAAAATTGTCAAATAAGTTATTTTTCTGGTGATGACTCTAAATGTTGAAATAGCAGTAAAACCACATTCATTGATGAACCGGTCAATTTTGACCGTTTTTATTTCATCTCCAGTACTGATGATGATTATCATCATCATCATCATCATCATCATCATCATCTGCTGCCATAAAAATCAAAATGAGGTAATATTTTCCATGAAATGGCAAAATGTCTCAGTTTTGGTATCTGTTTTTTGGTTCAACTAGGAATAAACTATGTTCTGTGTTTATAAAACTAAAGTTATTCAGAAGGAAATGCAGTTCTTATTCAAACATGATTATATTTGCAGGTAGATCCAGATGCAAACACGGATGTGATGAGGATTAAAGGGGAAACTATGCTGACGTGGTAATAGTTTCCTATTAGTCAAACGTGGCAGGATTAACGCTCGATATATATATATGCAATTTTAAGTATTTACCTTTGTTGATAAGTATATTTATAGTCTACTTTCTTTTTACCAACATAGCTGCAAAGGGCAGAAACCCAGAATAGATCTATCTACGACGTATTTTACCGAACTCACGACTTATACTGAATTCTGCATATATTACTGAGCGAAAATCAAACTGACAACATGTTAAAACAGCTAAAATCGCCTTTAAACAGCTCGTTTCTTACCGCGTGTGTGTTTGCAGAGCCGAGCAGGAATGTGTTGATGCGTCGGACAAAAATGACGTCGTGAATGCAGCAAGGTGCTGCCTTCACGGACACTCGGAAATCAGTGTTTAAATCAATAAATACCGATCATTATGATTAAATTCAGTCAGTATTTAACATTAGAAATAATCAACAATGAAGCAAAAAAAGGACATTATTAAAAAAAAAAAAATATTTCAGAAAACTGGACTTATAAAACAGAATTCCAGCATTTTATTTGCTCTTAAAAAAGAATCATCTTTCCAGAAAAAATATCCCGATGACACAATTGCAGAAGTTTCTTTTAATAACCTTGAAAAAATATATTTGTTGTATATTTAATTCAGCGCACAAACTCAAAGTTATTGAAAATTGAAATAAATTAACATTAAATGAATCAACAATGAAGCAAAAAGGGACATTATTTAAAAAGAAAACAACAATTTCAGAAAACTGGCCTTATAAAACAGAATTCCAGCATTTTATTTGCTCATCAAAGAATCATTCTTCCAAAAAAAATATCCCGATGACACAATTGCAGAAGTTTCTTTTAATAACCTTGAAAAATATATTTGTTTTATATTTAATTCAGCGCACAAACTCAAACGTATTGAAATTGAAATAAATTAACATTAAATTAATCAACAATGAAGCAAAAAAGGACATTATTTAAAAAAAAAAAAAAAACAACTTCAGAAAACTGGCCTTATAAAACAGAATTCCAGCATTTTATTTGCTCTTCAAAGAATCATTCTTCCAAAAAAAATATCCCGATGACACAATTGCAGAAGTTTATTTTAATAACCTTGAAAAATATATTTGTTGTATTTTTAATTCAGCGCACAAACTCAAAGTTATTGAAAATTGAAATAAATTAACATTAAATGAATAAACAATTGCACATGGTCATAAATAAAGGTATAAATAGTATGAATCAAAATTAACAGAATGTATGGCACATTAATCATACAGTTTCTGTGAATAAATAAGGCAAAAATAAAATATGAAATAAATTAATGGTCACTCGGCAAAGTAATTAAAGTTACATAAGGACATGTCATAGTACATTGAGGTCATAATTATTTTACATCAGTTTGACTGATTAACTTTAAGTCGTTTTTCTTTTTCAATATTTTACACTTTTCAATGCTGTTGGAATCCGGGTCTAGAAATCAACTGCTGTCATATCAGTTGGTGTTCCAGGCCTTTCGTCCTCCACCTCTTCACCCTTCTCCGTGGGGCCTTGCTGCAGTCCAGCCCTCAGCCGCTGTCGCAGGGCGTCTTCAATCTTCTCACTGTAGAACTGCAGCACCGCCTGGGGAGTAAGACAAACCAAATACCTGCCATCAAGTAGGGTAGAAATTGCTCTTTAATCATTTTAAAACTCTTTTAACTCCTGACCAGTGTTGGGGTAGTTACTCAAAAAAGTAATCCATTACATATTACTAGTTACTTTTAAAAAAGTAATCCCTTACACTACTTAGTTACTGGTTGCTGAAAGTAACTAGTTACATTACTAGTTACATTACTTTTGGATTACTCCGCAATATCACTTGAGCTGCACCATGACTCGATTGCCAATGAACAACATATTCAGGACTGTCTCAGAAAATTAGAATATTGTGATTTTCTGTAATGCAATTACAAAAACAAAAATGTCAGACATTCTGGATTCATTACAAATCAACTGAAATATTGCAAGCTTTTTATTATTTTAATATTGCTGATCATGGCTTACAGCTTAAGAAAACTCAAATATCCTATCTCAAAAAACCTGAATATTCTGGGAATCTTAATCTTAAACTGTAAACCATAATCAGCAATATTAAAATAATAAAAGGCTTGCAATATTTCAGTTGATTTGTAATGAATCCAGAATGTATGACATTTTTGTTTTTTTAATTGCATTACAGAAAATAAAGAACTTTATCACAATATTCTTATTTATATAGTTGGAACCTTATTACTACAGTGCCCAGATCAGCACCAGAAGTCCCGTAAAATCCTGTAAAATCACGTAAGATCACGTTAAATCCCGTAAAATCATGTTAAAGGCTGATTTATGGTTCTGCGTTACACCAACGCAGAACTTACGGTGTAGGGTACGCGGCGATGCACACCGTACGGCAAGTTTGATTTTCTTTTCTGTTCTCCCGTTCTACATGTAGCTGAAAAGCTTAAAGTAACTAAAGTAACATATTTTTTTGTGTCTTAGAGTAACTATAACGGGATTACCCAAATTACAACTGTAACGCGGTACATTACTGCGTTACTGGCGAATGTAATCTTGTTACAGTAACGCGTTACAAATTAAGTAAGTTACTTTGTAACGCGTTACACCCAGCCCTACTCCTGACATTGCATCCAGCTTCAGTCAGTTGAGGTCAGACTCACCGGGTCTGTCTGGCACAGGTCGGCCAGCGTTTCGCTGACCAGAGCCAGCTGAGTTGGTCCCTTGTTGCCCAGTCCTCGCAGGGCACAGTTCAGCGACGCTGCGGCAACGAGGGACGGCGGAGCTCCCAGAAAACGGGAGTCGCAGACACACATGGCGGCCAGCGTGTCGCCGTGGCGGCGCAGGGTGGAGAGCGGCTCCTGCTGGGAGTCTCCTCGCTCCTCTACGGAGGCCACGAAGTGCGGGAGGAAGTCCTGAGGGGTCACCGCTGCCGTGTCCCACCGCAGGGTGGCAAGGATGATACGCTCCATCTCCTGATTGAGGGAACAAAAAAACAGTCAAGATGAGTACCATATTTTCTGGACTATAAGACGACCCCGATTATAAGACGACCTCCTCTTTTTCAAGACTCAAATTTGAAGAAAGACTTTTTGAACACCAAATTCAATTTTTATACAGAAAATAATTACAGTACATCTTAAACAAGTGATTATAACAATATATTCGAGAGAAAAAGCATGTTATTTTGACTATTTGAAATCATTATCTTGAAGTTTGCATCATAACTTCTCCTCAGCTGCCGGTTTACCTGCCGAACTTCCACCCTCTTTTCTCCAGATTGTCGCTACGTTTCTCCACTTTCTGTTATCTCTTCTCTTATTTTCTTCTCTTTTCTTTCTTATACTATTTTTTATTTTTCTTCTTCGTAACAGGGGTTCGCTTTGGCCTGGGGAGTTAAGTTCAGCATTCGCTTTAAAGATATCTGGCGCAATCTAGCGTTGTGAATGGGTATAACGTCTAGACCCCGAATGTAAGACGACCCCCACTTTTTCAGTCTTATTTCAATGCAAAAAACACTGTCTTATATTTAGGCCAATACGGTAATTTGGTTCTTATCAACATCCGAAGTGGAAAACTTTTTGCACACCGGATTTGCAGAAAGGTGCGTCGGAGGAGGAAAGCTGCAGCCAAATTTAAAAAGAAAACTCCCGCACACCTTCTTCTCACCGTACATTTGTTTATTAGGCCAACGTTTCGGTCATAGACCTTTTTCAAGGCATCCGGGATCCGGGATTCAAGGATGCCTTGAAAAAGGTCTATGACTGAAACGTTGGCCTAATAAACAAGTGTATGGTGAGAAGAAGGTGTGCGGGAGTTTTCTTTTTAAATTTGGCTGGTTCTTATCAACAGAAAGAGCTTACCTTTAGTAAGTAAGTAAGTACAAATGTATTTACCCTATTGGCCCGAATATAAGACAGTGTTTTTTGCATTGAAATAAGACTGAAAAAGTGGGGGTCGTCTTACATTCGGGGAATTCACAATCTTTAAAGCGAATGCTGAACTTAACTCCCCAGGCCAAAGCGAACCCCAGTCACGAAGAATAAAAATAAAAATAGCGGTAAGAAAGAAAAGAGAAGAAAATACGAGAAGAGATAACAGAAAATGGAAAAACGTAGCGACAATCTGGGGAAAAGTGGGTTGAATATCGGCCAGGTAAACCGGCAGCTGAGGAGATGTTATGATGCAAACTTCAAGATGATGATTTGAATGAGGTAAAATAACATGTTTTTTCTCTCAAATATATTGTTATAATCATTTATTTCAGATGTACTGTCATTATTTTCTGTATAAAAATTGAATTTGGTGTTCAAAAAGTATTTTTTCAAACTTGAGTCTTGAAAAAGAGAGGGTCGTCTTATATTCGGGCCTATACGGTATATAGCACCTTTCACAGACAAGGGAATGTCACAAGGTGCTGATCAATAATAACACGAATAAAACACTACAATAAAAGTAGAAATACGATAAAAACAAGACAATACCGATAAAATACTCCTAGAATAAATACATTCAACATGATGGTCATAAAACAACCCTCTCACCACTGATTTTTAAAAGCTTGGAGAAGGTGGGTTTCAAGTTTGCTGTTAAAAGCAAGGTTGACATGAGGGTCCAACAGTTAACCAAGACCCCTGAGATCCCAGACTCTAATCCCAGCTGGGAGGATGCTGTGAAAACAAGCTCACCCGCAGGTTAGACGGCTGGAAACTGTACTCGGCTGCTGCACACAGAGCGTCAGCCGTGACGTTGTCACACTCGGCGAGCTTGGAGGCGATCAGGATGCAGCCGGCGGCCAGGCAGTAGGGGGAGATGGGCAGGGACAGAGTAGCAGACAGGAACCTGTCCATCAGAGAGACGGACAGGGGGAAGACGGCCTCGTCGCAGCAACAATCGCAGCACGCCTGGAGAAAAGAGAGAGAAAAGGAAGGGCATCAGCATCAGCATCACGGCTGCCATGGCGACCCAGGAAAACCTCCCAGGAAAAGCTGAGCTGGAGCGTGAGGTGAGGGAGCTTCATTACCTCCAGGGCCCATTTGGTGAGCTCCTCCCGGCGCTCCGGGTCCCGCTGGATGAGGGTGATGTAAAGCATGGACGGCATGTACCTCTCCTCCACGTGAAGGAGGCTCTGGATCACCCGGTGCCCCGACACCGTGGGGTCCCAGGGAGCTCGCAGCTGAGGCGAGTCGCTCCCGGAGGTTTGTGGACTCTGCTCCCCCTCGGCCTCCTCACACCAAAGAGATCTCTCCATCTTTACTGCCTGCTGGGCTGCGTGTGTCCAGGACGGGAAGAGAAGCAGCGTCTTGTCCTTCTGTCACCCGATGGAAGCTAGTGGAAGCTGGGTAATCCCTGAAACTCCTTCATGAGGCGCTCGGCTGAATCTGACTCCTCACTACTCCCCTCAGAGTTTTATACCCAGCACAGAGAGAAAGAGGGAGGGTGTGACCCAGAAGGGGAAGGGAAAACCCCACAAAAAAAGGGGGCCAGGACCCATCACGACTCACGAGCGACATAAAATAATACAAACAATATGGTCCGTACAACAATTGCTTCAACAGGTGGGGAGAGGGAGAAAGACGGAGTGCAAGGGGAGAGAGGGAGCAGGGGAGGAGTGGAGAGGAGCAGACAAGGGAGGGAGTGGCCCGCAGGGACCGGGGAACAGCTTGCCTGCGTCGGTGAAAGAGAGGAGGGAGGGAGAGGAGAGGCGAGGAGAGAAAAGGTCATCTTCAGACTCTGACAATGGGCATGGATGACAAAAGGACGAGGGCGTTTGTTGACAACGTGAACATGGGAGGAAGTACGTCCAGCGCTGATAGATGGATATCCTGCGCTGCTGCTGCTGCTGGGAAAAGACCCAGAGCTTCTGGTTTTCACGCCGTTTCTCCTGCGCAGGTTTTACTTCTGCCGTTAACGCGGAAACGGCAGCGGGATTTCAGGAGGTTTTCACAGAGGTGTCAAAAGTATTCATATTCATTACTCAGGTAGAAGTATAGATACTAGAGTTTAAAAATACTCCTGTAGAAGTTGAAGCATCAACTCAAGTTTTTGACTCAAGTAAAAGTATAAAAGTACTGGTTTCAAAACTATAAAAGTATAAAAGTAAAAGTAATGTAAGGGGGAAAAAAGCCATTAAAGACAAAAGCCATTGAAAATGAATGTATCTTAGTATAATGCAAATATATTAAAGAACCATATATGTGTACTATTGAGCATTGACATGTTTTTCAGAGAGCAGGAGATATGATTTGTTTATTTGCACAACATAAAAAAAATGGTACAAAAGTTTAAATGAACATAAAAGCATGAAAATATGTGCAGGTGAGAAAGGAAGCCCTAAATGGGCTTATTCAAAGTTCTCACCAAGAAAATACATTGTATTGAAATAATAGCAAGAACAAAAAACAAAAAACAAAAAAAACAGCGTTCCAAAAAGATGGATATAAACAGACAATTTCTCGGTGTGCACGTGCAGAAGTGAGTCCACATTAAGTGGAAGCACTTCTAGATATGATGACTAGTTGTCTATAAGTATTGTAATGATGCAAAAAGTCAAACTTCAGAGGCATGTTATCATTTATCCTAACCTTTATTGGAATGTACATCCAAGTTTAGTTGCAGGAATCTGAGGGAACGGATGTAAGAACAAAACTGGACAAGAACATCTGAAACAACCACAACCAAATTCACTCTATCCGGATGGAGCAATTTAACTGGATAGTTTTTTTTTAAAGGCCAAAATGAAATAGAGTAACAAGGCTATTT
The DNA here is from genome assembly GCF_033807715.1 of Cololabis saira. Taxonomy (NCBI): domain Eukaryota; kingdom Metazoa; phylum Chordata; class Actinopteri; order Beloniformes; family Belonidae; genus Cololabis; species Cololabis saira. Next base: position 8,167,625 of record NC_084607.1, read on the forward strand.
TTAAAATGTAAGGAGTAAAAAGTACAGATAATTGCGTGAAAATGTAAGGAGTAAAAGTAAAAAGTCGTCTGAAAAATAATTACTCCAGTGAAGTATAGATAACCAAAATTTCTACTTAAGTAAGGTAACAAAGTATTTGTACTTTGTTACTTGACACCTCTGGGTGTTCAGCACTTCGGGGTGGATGACACCGGAGCCAGCGCTTGTGATGTCACTGAAACAGAAAGAACTAAATTGTGTATTTATATGTGGGAGTTATGGCTGTAGTTGAAAAAAGGAGAAAAGAGATATGTATGTGTATGTTTAGCCTATGCATCTATGTGTGTACATGTATGTATGCAAGTGTATTTACAGTACAGTACAGTACTCAGAAAATTAGAATATTGTGATAAAGTTCTTTATTTTCTGTAATGAAATTAAAAAAACAAAAATGTCATACATTCTGGATTCATTACAAATCAACTGAAATATTGCAAGTCTTTTATTATTTTAATATTGCTGATCACGGCTTATAGTTTAAGATTAAGATTCCCAGAATATTCTAATTTTTTGAGATAGGATATTTGAGTTTTCTTAAGCTGTAAACCATGATCAGCAATATTAAAATAATAAAAGGCTTGCAATATTTCAGTTGATTTGTAATGAATCCAGAATGTATGACATTTTTGTTTTTGTAATTGCATTACAGAAAATCACAATATTTTAATTTTCTGAGACAGTCCTGTACATGTTTATATTATATGTTTGTTTTTTTCTTTGTTTTTTGCTCTTTTTTTCTTCACACTTGACACCATGTATTGTGTAGCTAAAGTTGTGTAGTAGGCGGGCATTAATAAGCTCCTTTTTCAGTCAAATTGTAAAAAACTGTCTCTTCCTTGTTGCCTTGAAAGGTATATATGACTGAAATAAACTTTAACTAAACTAACTAAATAGCTAAATAGCAGTGAAGCAGGATCATGCTGTCTCATCAGGCCAAAAAGATAAAATATAAAGTAAAAAAAGTAATGAATCGGTTTTGAAGTTGACAGGTTATTTTTTAAAAAAGGAAAAAAATCCATCTGCAGGTTGCAGCATCTTAACTACAAAAGTCCTCTTTTTCTCCTTCAAGTCTGTTTATAAATCAGATGTATTCCAACTCATTTAAACAAAAGTGAAATATTTAAAGACATCACTGGGGAGTACAGTGATTTGCAAATCATTTTCAACTAATATCCATTGAATTTACTGCAAAAACAATATATATTGGGCCTGGAAAACTTTTATTTTTTGTAAATATTCACTCATTTTGAATTTGATGACACCACACGCTGAAAAAGAAAATAATTCTGGGAGTTTGTTCCTCAGTTGAGGAGCTTAAAAACTGAACGCTGCCTCGTCGTGTTTGGGTCTAAGTCTGGGTACAGAAAGTAGGCGAGACCCGGATGACCTGAGGGTTCTGGTTGGTCCATCATGGACCAGGAGATATGAGATGGGTTATGGTCCGAGAACATTCAGAGATTTAAAAACCAACATCTGTTCTGGGACAGAGAAGAAGACAGTGTAAAGATGTGAGAACTGGACTTATATAGTCCACTCTGCTGGTCTCAGTGAGGACTCGGGTCTCCTGGTCTCAGTGAGGACTCGGCAGCAGCGTTCTGGACTGACTGCAGCTGGTTTACGGAGGTTCTAGAGCAGGGGTCTGCAACCCAAAATGTTGAAAGAGCCATATTGGACCAAAAATACAAAAAACAAATATGTCTGGAGCCGCAAAAAATGAAAAGTCTTGTATAAGCCTTAGAATGAAGGCAACACATGCTGCATGAATCTATATTAGTTAGAACTGGGGGAAGATTTATTTTTTCATTATGCACTTCGAGAAAAAAGTCGAAATGTCGAGAAAAAAGTCGAAATGTTGCGAAAAAAGTCAACATTTTGAGAAAAAAGTCAGAATGTTGAGATTAATGTTGAAGTACAATCTCGAGAAAAACGTCCAAATGTTGAGAAAAAAGTCGAATTGTCGAGAAAAAAGTCAAAATGTTGAGAAAAAGTCGAAATGTCGAGAAAAAAGTTAAAAATTTTGAGAAAAAAGAATGTCGAGATTAATGTTGAAGTACAATCTCGAGAAAAAAGTCGAAATGTCGAGAAAAAAGTCGAAATGTCGAGATTAAAAAGGAAAGGAAAAAGGAAGAAAAAAGGGAAAAAAGAAGAAAAAAAGAAAAAAAAGGAAAACAAAAAGAAAAAAAAAGAAAAAAGAGAAAAAAAGGGAAAAAAAAGGTCAAACATTTTTGAAAAAGCTCCAGGAGCCACTAGGGCGGCGATAAAGAAATGATCCCCGTTCTAGAGAGACCCGTGAGACCAGCATTACAGTAATCCAGTCAAACGAATATTAAAGCATTGACATGTTCTTCTAAGTCCTGCTGAGACATCAGTCCTTTAATCCTCCTCAGGTTCTTCAGGTGATAACAGACGTCGCTACTGTCTTAATGTGGATGTTAAAATCCAGATCTGAGTCCAGAAACACTCCCATATTTCTGGCTTGGCTCTTTGTTTTGAGTGCTGACATTTACATTTTCCTCCTTTACTCCAAACACCTTTATGTCGGTTTTGTTTTCATTTAACTAAACACATCCCTTTAATCTTTGATTTGATCAACGCACCGACAACATTAACTGCTGAAGCTTTCTGGATGCATGACTTCATCTTCTCAACTGTCCAGGTCTCTGTTGTTGTATTTTAAGCTCCATCAAGCACCACACAACTTCCCAACTTCACTGGAATTGGAGTTTATGAAGATTTATAACTCAAACAATGCAAAACGTGCCATGCAACGTGCCATCTCCTGGACTGAATTTAATTCACCTACTCGGCACCTGTTTGCCCACTATGGTATTCTTCGCCTTAAAGAATATAATTACTTCCATAATGCTTGTACAATATATCAGGTGGTCTCAGGTTTGAATCCCAGACTAACTCAACTCATCCCAATCTCCGTTCCAGCACACCCACAATACGAGACATAAACACCTTATTATAGGAAAACAACGTAAGAAGTTTGAGTGTTGTGTGTCGGGGACCACAGATTTGTAACAAGTTGAATGATTGCCTTAAAAATTCACAGTCCATCTCCATATTCAAACGCCAGTTAAAGAAACAATTGTTAAGCTCATATATATAAATGTACAATTCGAGACCACAAAATGTTTCACGTTAAGTGTTTGTAATGTTATGTCGTAATGTAAGTGCATTGTATTGTTAAGTGTGTATATAAGTGTAAGTGTATGTATGCATTCTTGTCTAATCTATTTATGTTCATTGGCTCCTACCAGGGCCGGAGTGGGACTCATTTTCAGCCCTGGAGTTTCATGCCTCAGACCGGCCCACTTTAGATCACGACCTATTATTATTAAAATCATGTAATTATAACCTTAAATGTTAAGTCTACAATAGCGCACTGTTCTGTAAAGCCTTGTAATTCTGTGTATTTTTCTAAAATAATTCAGTGCAAGTAAGAGTTGCTTCACAATGTAGATTTATTTCAACACAACACAACAGAACCTTAACTTTTTTTCTTCAGCATAACAGAACTTTCAAAGAAACATGGCCAACTCTTTTTTTTTTTTTTTTTTTTTTTTTGGCCAACTCTTATTTACACGTACACACACACACACACACACACACACAAACTGATGTCGTCTTTTGTCGTTGTTTCGTATGTTAATAAAAAAAAAAAAAAAAAAAAAAGAAGAAACATGGCCAACTCTAAAACATTAATAAACGCCTGAGCAGTGCACTGGTCTCTGCGACTTTGTTTATAACGGCATCATTGTCCAAAGACATCAGAATTTCTTTTTCAGTGGACATGAGCATGAATGCCTCGAGTTTCTTCTGGGTCAAAGTGCTCCTGAGTCTGTTTTTTACAAATTTCACTGTTGAGAAACTTCTCTCACAGGCTACTTGTGTGATGGACAGTGTTAATAGCAACTTGTAGGCCAGTCCAATCACGTGGTAGGCATCAGTTAGCAGATTGTACTGAGAGAGGATGAGATGAACACAAATGACACAGTTTTTACAGGAGGAACAAATTTTGCTCTCTAGTTCAACATCTTGCTGTTCCATGGAAGGATCCTCCTCGCTTCCTTGTGGCATTCCACTAGCTGTCCTGACAGTGTAACCCTCCAGAGGGGACATCTTTAGTCTGTCCCACTGACATGCAAGGCTGTAGAGTTCACTACATAGTGTGCCAACTGTAGCCCTATTGTCATATTTAAGCAGACATTTGCTTATTTCTTCCAGAGCCGAGCTGGGGAGTCTATTTTCCCTCACATGAGCAAAGTTTCTGGGGTCTAGACAGGCAAAATCTGAGCAAAGTTTTGCATTGGCAGAAAACCTTCTATGGATACTGTCTGTCACTGTGTCCACAACTACATTGTGAACTCTGACCTTGAAGTCAGTATCAGCTGATGCTAGCTGCTCATCTTCTGCAAGCTCTCCTGGCATTCTTTTCTTCTTTCTGAACCTTTTCTCAGGAAGGGCAGTCTGCACTGCCAGCTCACACTCCTCCTCCTCTTCCAACTTCCCATTAGCCCACTTCACAAACTCATCAGCTGCACACTTAACTCCTTCAAAGTCCCTCGCACACTCCCTGAGACCCTCCTCTGTCCCCTCAACCAGACGTTGAGCTGTGATGATATCCATTCCCCTTGTCTGTAAGTATTTTGAAAGGGGGGAAGTCTGCTCAAAGATGCGAAGGAAAATTTGAGCAGTGAGCACAGTCTCATACCTCAAAAGGCCTTCTATGAATCCCTTTGCCTTGGCCCTCACAGTTGGCTGTTGTGTTCTGTCATCTACAATGGTGTGTAAAGTCATAAGCACTTCAACAAACAAGGCTCCCTGAGGATTCCCAAAGCACCCAAACACTTTACTTAGTGCCTGATCCTTGGCCCACCACCTGGTTGGCCCTATTGGGCACAGTCGTCTGTGATGCTTGTCCTGACTCATCTCTTCCCACCTCTGCATGCGCTTGTATGACTCTCTTAGGAAAACTGCTATATCATTAAGCAGCGAAAAGAGGGATGCACTTTCCACAACACTGCCTGTTGTGTCTGCCAGTACAAGATTCAAAAGATGTGCATAACACCATACATGAATCTGATTGGGGGACTGCTCAGAGAGGAAGGTGGAAAAACCCCGATACTGTCCCTGCATATTGGCTGCACCATCTGTGGAGTTGCCCACACATGTGCCAATATCAATATTAAGCTCCAGTAGAACCTTTTTCAGGAGCTCTGCAAAATGCTGCCCTGTAGATGACTCACACTCCACCATAGCAATCAGTCTTTCATGAATGACATCGGTTACATATCTTAGGATGATGGAGCACTGGTCTTTGCTGCTGATATCCTGTGTGGTGTCAATTTGGACTGAAAACATGCCAGCTTGTCTCACTTCTTCGGCTATAAATGCCTTTATCAGTTGGCTGATGACATCCACAACTTTGTTAAATGTGTCTTTTGACAGCAGTGTAACAAGAGACCCTCTGCCTTTTGCACCAGTTTCATGCTGCTTCTTGCTGTTTTCTATGCAAGTGTTTACATGCTGTTGTAGGCAAATGTCATATCTACTCACGAGTAGAATCAACTCTAAGACGTTGCCATGATTAACAGCAATGTTTTCTAGGCTGTAACCTGCTTCCTCTTTATCTCCCCTGTAGCTAAGGCCACATTTGCCGATGACTTTAATAATGTCGACTATGCGCTCCATCACCTGACGTTTCTGTTTTACTTGCTCAGCACGCAATGACATTTGGTTGCCAGTCAACAGGCTTTTCACATCTGCCTTTTGTACATTCATAAAGTAAGCATCTGCACTATCTCTGTGTGTCTTACTTTTTTCATGTTCCACTATCCTTTGGTGAACGTGTTTCCAGTCCTTCATGCCTCCCTTTATGAAAGGGCCATCACTAACCACAGGTGCAAATGCCAGACAAACAGAACAGTACAGAGACTGATTTTTTTCACAGTAAGTCAGCCACTTACGGTTGGTTCCATCTTTGCTATTGAAAACTTTTGGTATAGCAATATTAGGTGTTTGATGAGGATGATAAGAAAAAAACGTATTTATATCCTGTGACTGAGGGCGAGCAAAGTAATCAAAACTATCAGACTCCTCTTCAACTGTCTCATTCCTAACTTGTGGTTCAGGGTTCTGCTGCTGAGCTGCTGCCTCTGTAATCAGTCCCTGAGTAGACTCTGCTCTCCCTGTCACACTTCCTCCAGTTTCCCTAGACTCGCCTGCACCTGTATCACAATAAAAAATATAAAATGTTTTCACATTTGATGTGGAAAACACATTTTGACTTAAGCAATTAAGATATTTTCAACAGCAAAATATGCAGGCTTATTTCATATTACTTTAATCCTATTCCCTTTCAATTGTGGGCTTTGTGTATTTACTATCTTACTTTCAATGATAAAAAATATAACGGGTCACTACTATTGTTTGGGCATAGAAAGTGGTTATATTGGAACTAATGCTTGCTTCATCACACACTCTGTTACAACAGCTCACCTGTTCCTTCCATACTGACAGGAGCAATCCCCTCATCACTACTGGCTCCTGGCTCTGCTTCTGACACTAAATCACATTTTAAAAATGGTCTTAATTCTCAGCACAAATCTCACCTTTTTACAAAGCCTTCTGATCAATTCAGGACAGTTTCACTCAGGGCACTTTGCATATAGAGCAGGTCTACACCATACTCTTCATTATACAGGACTGTCTCAGAAAATTAGAATATTGTGATATTCTGGAATGCAATTAAAAAAACAAAAATGTCATCCATTCTGGATTCATTACAAATCAACTGAAATATTGCAAGCCTTTTATTATTTTAATATTGCTGATCATGGCTTACAGCTTAAGAAAACTAAAATATCCTATCTCAAAAAATTAGAATATTCTGGGAATCTTAATCTTAAACTGTAAACCATAATCAGTAATATTAAAATAATAAAAGGCTTGCAATATTTCAGTTGATTTGTAATGAATCCAGAATGTATGACATTTTAGTTTTTTTTTTAATTGCATTACAGAAAATAAAAGGACTTTATCACAATATTCTAATTTTCTGAGACAGTCCTGTATGAATTTTAATAATATTCACTCAATGAGCAATCCTACCTGCCCACTCTGGAGGTGTGGGCTCATGGCTGCTGCTTGGTGCTGGATCTTGCAGCTGACTCTGAGGGGCTACAAGACAAAGTTTCCTAGTTATGTGGCGTCGCATCATACTATTATTTAAATTATATAATGTTATGTTATTTGTCACAACGCCACACAATTCATTGACTTGATAATTAACTTCAATGGTGGTTTGCAGGTAGGGTTGCCACCCGTCCCGTAAAATACGGAATTGTCCTTTATTTGAGAAAAAAATGTTGCATTGAACTAATACGGGACACGATTTGTACCGTATTTTCATTAACTTTTACACCATATTCTAGTTGAATTATTGAAATAAGTTAACTTTTACACCATATTCTAGTTGAATTATTGAAATAAATTAACTTTTACACCATATTCTAGTTGAATTATTGAAATAAGTTAACTTTTACACCATATTCTAGTTGAATTATTAAAATAAATTAACTTTTACACCATATTCTAGGTGAATTATTGAAATAAATTAACTTTTACACCATATTCTAGTTGAATTATTGAAATAAGTTAACTTTTACACCATATTCTAGTTGAATTATTGAAATAAATTAACCTTTACACCATATTCTAGTTGAATTATTGAAATAAATTAACTTTTACACCATATTCTAGTTGAATTATTGAAATAAATTAACTTTTACACCATATTCTTCACCTGTAACTATATTCTACATCTGGGCTGATGTGGACATACGTAGCATAGGAGGATATTTCAGTTGCTAGTATGGTTGTCTGTCTGTACAGTCATGCAAGTTCAATGCTATTAAAGCACTTTAAACTTTAAATCAAAGCATTTTGTTTTTTCATATAAAATAAACACATTTTTATTCAGTTTAGAAGTTTTGGGGCTTTTTTTTTGGCTCCTCTGCTGCTGAAATCGGGGCGTCCCTTATTTCTATTTCTGAAAGGTGGCAACCCTATTTGCAGGCAAAGTTTAACATCTTGCCTTACCCGTTTCATTGTCCTCATTTGTCAGCGAGCTCGCTTTTGTGAAAAAGCTGCCAATTTTGGCACACTTTGCTGCCTCTGATTCCAGAGCTTTTCTCTTTTTTAATCGTTGCTTCTCCGCGCCACCCTTGCTCTTTCTACTCTCCATCTCTCCATCACCACTGTCCGAGTGCACGGACGTGTTACGTCGTAACACGTCCGTGCACTCGGACAGGTAACAGTTACGTCACGGTCCGTCTGCAAAGAAAAAAAAAAAAAAGAGCTGCCAGCGGAGGCGGAGGCGGCCCAGGGACAGCGGTAGCACTTATTATATCATTATATTATTATTATACATCCATGCAGATACGTGATCAGCCCAGTGCAATGACTGAACACCGGCCCCGCCCCCCCGCCAAAAAAAAATGAACACCGGCCCTCGCGGCCCAAACATCAGACCGGCCCACCGGGAATTGTCCCGGTCCTCCCGATTAGCCACTCCGGGCCTGGCTCCTACCATAAGCTTTTGATTCTCCAGGAGACCAATTCTACGGAAGAGTATCAGGGCCATGCAGGAGAAAAAATATTTGAGAGAGGAAGATTTTTTTTTTATTGTGCACTTCGAGAAAAAAGTTGAAATGTCGAGAAAAAAGTCGAAATGTCGAGAATAATGTCGAAATACAATTTTTTTTCCTCAACATTTCAACTTTATTCACGACATTTTGACTTTTTTCTCGACATTTTGACTTTTTTCTCGACATTTCAACTTTTTTCTGGACATTTCGACTTTTTTCTCAACATTTCGACTTTTTTCTTGAAATTGTACTTCAACATTAATCTTGACATTTCGACTTTTTTTTGACATTTCGACTTTTTTCTCGACATTTTGACTTTTTTCTCGAAGTGCATAATGAAAAAAAAACTTCTTCCTATAAAATATTATTTTCATGTTTCTCTTGCCTGGCCATAATACTCTTCCTTACCAATTCACATGTGTGTGTGTGTGTGAATAAATCAAATCAAAAGGGAAAAAAACATTACAGAATGACCTCATAACTAAGAAAGTGTCGGTGAGTTACTTTACGAAAAAGCAGCCTCAAATGCGATCCAGGATGCAAACAGACTTTGTTCATTTAAAAGTTTTGGAAAGTGACGTTTTGAGCAATTATAAATGTCCCAGACTCTAATAAGGCTTCTCCAAATCCCTTAGAAACAAGTTAGAAGTTGGAATATTCTCCGCAAATATGTTCATCAAAGTTTTGGCTGTGGGTCTTTTCTCATTGTCAAAGCAGGCTGTCTCCCGGCCGTCAGCCTCCCCTCCCAGCGCCTGCAGCAATCTGCTGCCCCTGTTTAAAGAGCGCTCAGCCGCCGGGGAGGGCTGGGCGAGGTATGTGCAACAGACAGTGGAGCCGGCCGGGTCAATGAGCCGTATTGTCTCCTTTAACAAATCAGTGTCAGACAACAGACCCTGGCCTTCTGCCTGGTGCTGGCTCCTCTCACAGATACACACTTCACACATTCATGAGGTAGACACACTCCCCACACGCTCCCGGGAGACCCCTCTGACCGCCACAATGGGGTCACACTCACCGGTGGCCGTACAGATTGTATTTGACACACTCATTACAGGTGGCTTTTCACCAATCTGGAGGATTCGGTGGCAGCTCGCGTTTCAGACGGGAGTTAAATGGACGGCTGCAGGACAGCACGCAGCGGGCACCGGGACTTGATTTCAGCCCGGCATCAATAATTCACGGCCAGGGTTTCTGAGCATCAATGAGGGAGGATTCAGTTTCCAACGTGACACAAAAACGTATTTTTGAATTTGTTCGGTCGTCTGGAACTTGATACATTTCTAGATATCACGTAGCTCGGTCTGAAGACATAAGCTGCTCATCCATCCATCCATCCGTCCGTCCGTCCGTCCGTCCGTCCGTCCGTCCGTCCGTCCGTCCGTCCGTCCGTCCGTCCGTCCGTCCATCCATCCATCCATCCAGTGCAACTGTGAGAAACCTTGGTGTTGTTTTCGATCAGGATTTGTCGTTTAATCCATATGTTAATCAGGTTTGTAAAATAGCGTTTTTCCATCTCCGTAATATTGTAAAAATTCGGAAAATCCTCTCGCAGAGTGATGCAGAAAAACTAGTTCATGCGTTTGTATCTTCTAGACTAGATTACTGTAATGTGTTATTAGCAGGATGTCCAAGTAATTTGCTGAATAGGCTCCAGCTGATCCAAAATGCAGCAGCCCAAGTGCTGACAGGAATCAGCAGGAGAGACCACGTCTCTCCAGTGTTAGCGTCGCTCCATTGGCTACCTGTAAAATTCAGAATCCAATTAAAAATTTTATTACTTGCATATAAAGCCCAAAACGGCTCAGCTCCGCAATATTTACAAGACCTGATAGTGCCTTATGTTCCTGGCAGAGCTCTCCGTTCTCAGAGTGCAGGTTTACTCGTAGTTCCTAGAGTATCTAAATGTAGATTTGGAGGGCGGGCGTTCTGCTATCAGGCACCATTACTATGGAACCAACTTCCAATCTGGGTTAAGGAGGCTGACACCACCTCCACCTTTAAAACTAAACTTAAAACATTTCTGTTTAGTAAAGCCGATAGTTAGTGTTTAGTAAACCTCTAGCTGGTGTTGGTAAATCTCTAGGTAGTGTAAACTCTAGTGTGTTAGAGTCAGTAGTCATAGTTGCAGCTATAGAACAAGACTATAATAGTTAGTCTCAAATATAGCTTCGCGGTAGATATGCTGCTATAGGCCTATGCTGCAGGGGGGCACCGACATGATCCGCTGGGCGGTGCCTCTCACCCTTCTTCTGCTCTCCTTTTCCCTTCCGCTCTTCTCCATTTCCATTTTTATTTATTATAAATATCTCATAGCTATCGTTTTTGTCCATCGCTCCTGTAGTTTCTTGTGCTGGCCCCCCTTTTTTCTCTTTTGTGCATATTTGCAGGCCGGAGCCTCGGGAGCTGCGTTCTGGCCTGCGGTCCCAGTCCCCCGCCCCATCCCCGGTCATCCCGTTGCTGCTTCCACCTGCCTGCTGTGCTGCTGACGTCGCCGACTCCCCCAGTCTGGCCTTCGGCAGGAGGGTCCCCCCTTATGATCCAGGTCCTGGTCAAGGATTCTTCCTCCTAAAGGGGAGTTTTTCTTGCCACTGTTTGGCTTAAGGCTTTTCTCCCACTATGGGAGTTTTTACCTGCCATTGTTTATGTAATAACTGCCCGGGGGTTTATGTTTATGTTTATGTTTATGTTCATGTTTTGGATCTCTGGAAAGCGTCTAGAGACAACATCTGTTGTATTAGACGCTATATAAATAAAACTGAGTGGAAATTGTCCATCCATCCATCCATCCATCCATCCATCCATCCATCCATCCATCCATCCATCATCCATCCATCCATCCATCCATCCATCCATCCATCCCTCCAATCATCCATCCATCCATCCATCCATCCATCCGTCCATCCGTCCATCATCCATCCATCCATCCATCCATCCATCCATCCATCCATCCATCCATCCATCCATCCATCCATCCATCCATCATCCATCCATCCATCCATCCATCCATCCGTCCATCCATCCATCCATCTAAATGAAACATGTAAATCAAACGTTTTTAGAGAGTTATGACGTAATTGTGCGAGTTGTAATGAATTTAAATTAGATGGGTTGTCATGACAACATGACAACATGTATATGACTGCAAATATCAAGCCGGACTGTTATAGAAAACTTAGTTTAGTTAAAGTTTAGCTCATGTACAAATGTACAACACAATAAAAGGTCCAACAAATAATGTATATATGTCTTATAACGTATTCAAGAATGCGTTTATTTTAGACTAGGTGTTTTGTTTGTCTTAGTGGTCATTTTTAGTTTTTCCACACACCCTGTGAGACTGTCTGACACTCACATGACTGCTGTTCACACACAAATATACTGGCAACGTGACCAAAGCACCACTCTGAGATCACAGCTTCTTAAAGACACTCTACATAATGACTAGATGAAGAGAGCTTAATCCTCTAACACTCGGTTGATGGTAACATCAGCGAGAGAATATTGACTTTAGAGCCTTTTGGCTGTGAAAACGGGCTTTAAGAGGTGCTGAAAGCAGATTGAGTTTGAATGAGGGATTGACTGGGTTTGACTCCGCCAGTCAAGTGGGGTCAGGTTGGGGTGGACTCGGGGGCGGCGACTTGGGGGGCGGCCGGACAAACAGAGTGACAGATCGTCAGCCTGTTTAAGCAGCCTGTTAAATTCATACGCCACAGCTGTATTCAAACAACACGGAGCAGAGGAGAGGAGACAGCGACGAGCCAAAAGAGGAGCGCAGCAGGTCCTGAGAAGGGGGTGTGCCCGCCCGCCCCTCATTTTCCAGCTCATTTCCCGGGACACTGGAGAACAGAGGTCCTATTTTCCTCTCAGCCATTCACCTCACTCAGACACCTGCTGACCGCTGGTGGTGGGGGGTGACGGGGGAAACCAGTTCACAACAAAAACAAGCCAGTCTGACTGAGTAAAAATCAATATGGAAAGTCAGATTAAAGTCTGCACACTTCTGCCTTCTTCCCTGTTCAGTTGCTAACATACGACGGAGTATTAGGGTCAAACTAAGAAAAAAAAAAAAAAAAAGGAAATTCCGAAAATAAAGTCATAATAATATGAGAATAAAGTCGTAAAATTATGAGAATAAAGTTGTAATATTTTGAGAATAAAGTCGTAATATTACGAGAATAAAGTCGTAATATTAAATATATTATAAATATATAAATATAACTTCACAAGATGCTCAATATTCAACATTTTAACACACTCTTCTTGTTAGAGTTCTCATAAATTAACACTTTATTCTTGTAATATTACGACTTTATTCTCGTAATGTTACGACTTTATTCTCATAAATTATGACTTTATTCTCGTAATATTACGACTTTATTCTCATAAATTATGACTTTATTCTCGTAATTTTACGACTTTATTCTCACAAATTACGACGTTATTCTCGTAATGTTACGACTTTATTCTCGCAACATTATGACTTTATTCTCGTAATTTTACAACTTTATTCTCATTATATTATGATTTTATTCTCGTAATTTCCAATTTTTTTTTTGTCTTAGTTTGGCCCTAATACTCCGTCGTACTAACAAACAGTATTTCACAAAAACTAAACAAAAACAATGTTCAAAACTAACGTGTAAGAAGTTTTGAAGGTTCATCTCTGGATAGCATACAACTTTATAAAACAGCTCTGACATTTATTTGAACACTAACGTCATCATTCCAAGCAGGCCATTGTAACTGAAAGGCTGGGTCTTTGAGCAGCCGGGTCTTCTGGGAAATGTTTAAGAAAGCTTTTCCCCAACACAACGGAGAGGGTTCACACTTCCTCTTCTACAGTGCTAAATATCATTAAATTATTTAAATAAATCTGGAGGAATCTTCAATGTGTAAAAGGGCAGGGGTAAAACCCGATGTGTTCCATTCCTTCAGGTTCTGATCCATTTATCATTTAGTACTTGATTTAATCACAAGGGCAAGAAAATAACTCTGTCAAAACGCTACAGCGTGGAGCAAAGCTCAGAAACACCATTTAAACTTACTTTTTTTGTGGTCTGGTGAGTCAGTTTTGTACCCCTGACGTTTTATTTATTTATTTTATTTAACCAGGAATAATCCCAATGAGATTCAGAATCTCTTTTGCAAGTAGGTCCACGTAAAATACACACAAACAACAAAACAAGGATTAAAAACAGCTAAAACAGTTTGACAAACCACAGCATTACACTATAATCACTGTGCATGCAGTAGTCAAACAGTTCTAGATCCGAGCTTTAAAATCTTCCCCTCTTGGGAGATAATCCAATTTAAGATGACTCTGCAATTTACACCAGGACGAGGGTGTGAATGCTTAAAGGCTCGTTCCTGAAAGACAGTTCGGGTACGAGGACTAGTGCACATTATCAATCTGTCATGCCTGAGACTTCAGCCTTTGGTGTTGACTTTAGAAACCAAGAGAGAACAGAAATAAGGGGGTGAGACCTGCTCCCAAACCCCCCCAGACCCCCCCACACACCCACCACCCTGAACAGGAAACAGCCGGTACAGGCGGGGCCGCCTGGATGAATCAGTATCATCAGATTACCATTTGTTGCTATTAACAAAGTTTGTCTGGTTTCTTTTTGTTTCTGGGGGAGTCTCTTACCGAATAAACTGAAGGGCAACATGAAAATACCAACAAGAGATCAGAGGTGTCAAAAGTATTCACATTCATTACTCAGGTAGAAGTATAGATACTAGAGTTTAAAAATACTCCTGTAGAAGTTGAAGTATCAACTCAAGTTTTTTACTCAAGTAAAAGTATTAAAGTACTGGTTTCAAAACTACTTAAAGTATAAAAGTAATGTAAGGGGGAAAAAAGCCATTAAGGACAAAAGCCATTGAAAATGAATGCATCTTAGTATAATGTAAATATATTAAAGAACCATATATGTGTACTATTGAGCATTAACATGTGTTTCAGAGAGCAGGAGATATGATGACTAGTTGCCTATAAGTATTGTAATGGTGCAAAAAGTCAAACTTCAGAGGCATGTTATCATTTATCCTAACCTTTATTGGAATGTACATCCAAGTTTAGTTGCAGGAATCTGAGGGAACGGATGTAAGAACAAAACTGGACAAGAACATCTGAAACAACCACAACCAAATTCACTCTATCCGGATGGAGCAATTTAACTGGATAGTTTTTTTTTAAAGGCCGAAATGAAATAGAGTAACAAGGCTGTTTTTAAAATGTAAGGAGTAAAAAGTACAGATAATTGCGTGAAAATGTAAGGAGTAAAAGTAAAAAGTCGTCTGAAAAATAATTACTCCAGTGAAGTATAGATAACCAAAATTTCTACTTAAGTAAGGTAACAAAGTATTTGTACTTCGTTACTTGACACCTCTGCAAGAGATAAACTTTTACTTTATTGTAATATATTGCAATATTATCACCTGCCTGACACAAACTAAAAGACTCTTTATGACGTGCACCGGTGACCTGTTGAAGGGGAACCCCGACTTTACTTTTTGGGTAAAGAGAGCTGGAATTGGCCCGAAAAGACTCCCCTGACCCTAAATAGAATAGAATAGAATAGTGGACTTTATTAATCTCCCAGAGGAGAAATTCAGTCGTGCAGCAGCCAAAACACACAAAAAAAAGTAGTAAACACAAAATAAACGGATAATATTTACAAGATATTTACAAATATTTCCAAAAATACGTGAGGTATTAGTGGTAAATAGGCGGAAGTGGGTTTAGATAACTGATAGTTGGACTTTGCGTCTTTGTTGTTTTAGATTTGTCACCTTTTGAAAATACATAATTCTGGGACATTGTCAAAATAAAAAAACTCTACAAATCATATTCAAAGCGAGAACTGATTCACTTCCAGGCAATTTACAGAAAATGTTTTGTGACAGGGAGGGGGGTTATAATTTAAGAGGAAAATTTAATTTAAAAAAACAATGTGTTCATTCTAAAAGGAAAAGCATGTGTATCTCAGTTGTTGGAGTGGATCTATGGAATGGGTTGGGTGATGGGTTGAAGCAATGTACAAATATAAATCAATTTAAAAAACGGTACAAAAAGGAAGTTCTAGGAAGTTATTTGATTGAGGAGTTATGTTAAGGAAAGATTGTGTTTGTTAGCTGGTTAGGTGCAAAGGCACAACCAATGGGAAAATCGGTAGCCTAATAGGTAAATTAGCAGCTATTTATTATTAATATTTATGTTTAATTTATAATAGAGGTAACAAAGGGGCAGGGTTAAATAAGTTTTACTTCTACCTGCTCCTTTTCGGACACTGTTTTTTTTTTTTCCTGTTTTTCGTGTTTTGAATTTGTTTTAAAATGTTATATTTTTTTCCTTATGTGTTCAAAATAAACAATTCAATCAATCAATCAATCAATCAATCATAATACTCAAATTGCTGCACCTCTGGTTTCTGACGCCTCTCTCTTTTGAAATCTCAATAAAAGCAGCTTGACGACGGCCATCGCTGAAAACGAAGGGGTTAATGATGAAACAAATAGACGCTGTTTGGTAAAGATTTAAACATTTATTCGGTCATAATTCTTGGATGAAAATGCTTTTCATATAATGCATAAAAGAACAGCTATCCACGCAGCGTGTGAACACTATAAGGCATGCAAAAACTTTGCATAGGGCTGGAATGGCATCACGTAGCTCCAATGAACTGCTGCCACTGAGTTAATCTTCAACTTCTTCCCTTTGCAGTTACAGTCGAGAGGAAATAAAACGCGCTGGACATGATGACGGCGACAAACGACACAGAGGTGAATTAATTGTAAATTAGCAGCAACAGAGATAGAATGGAGAGGAGAAAGAATGGCATAGACACTCAGAACACATAAAAAAGGAAAAGCTGTCAAGAAAAACGAGGATACACACAAAAAAAACAGCACTGCAAGTACAAGTGTTTAAATCTCCAGGAGCAAGAGGGAACTGCTTTAAAGAGCCTCAATACTGCCCTCTGTCGTTGATAAGCAGCAACAACAGCCTTTATCACATACAGTTTATTCCTTCTTTTCACTTCATATTTAAATGTCGTCCACACGTGTCTTCATAAGCACCACTTCAGATGAGACAGTCTTAAGGACAGGGTGCGTGATGCGCGTCAGAGGCAGCGGCTCCCGCCTGCGGTTGGCTGAGCAGCCGCTGCGTCTCGCTGCTCCGGGAGTCTGGACTGCTCTCCTCCGAGCTGGACGGGACGTACAGGCCCAGAACCTGCTGCACTTTGAGAGGAAGCTCCTGCACAAGAACAGAGAACAGAGGGAGTAAGAACCTGCCGCCGCGGCCATGTTTTCAATCACCCGAGAGTCCTTGTTTCATCCTTGTGAGGACTCTCCAGAGGTGTCAAAAGTATTCACATTCATTACTCAGGTAGAAGTATAGATACTGGAGTTTAAAAATACTCCTGTAGAAGTTGAAGTATCGACTCAAGTTTTTTACTCAGGTATAAAAGTACTGGTTTCAAAACTACTTAAAGTATAAAAGTAAAAGTAATGTAAGGGGGAAAAAAGCCATTAAGGACAAAAGCCATTGAAAATGAATGCATCTTAGTATAATGCAAATATATTAAAGAACCATATATGTGTACTATTGAGCATTAACATGTGTTTCAGAGAGCAGGAGATATGATGACTAGTTGCCTATAAGTATTGTAATGGTGCAAAAAGTCAAACTTCAGAGGCATGTTGTCATTTATCCTAACCTTTATTGGAATGTACATCCAAGTTTAGTTGCAGGAATCTGAGGGAACGGATGTAAGAACAAAACTGGACAAGAACATCTGAAACAACCACAACCAAATTCACTCTATCCGGATGGAGCAATTTAACTGGATAGTTTTTATTAAAGGCCGAAATGAAATAGAGTAACGAGGCTGTTTTTAAAATGTAAGGAGTAAAAAGTACAGATAATTGCGTGAAAATGTAAGGAATAAAAGTAAAAAGTCGTCTGAAAAATAATTACTCCAGTGAAGTATAGATAACCAAAATTTCTACTTAAGTAAGGTAACAAAGTATTTGTACTTCGTTACTTGACACCTCTGGGACTCTCGATCCGGTTACTGAGAGACGACTTTGATGAATAATCTAAACAAATATTATACAATTTGCGGAAACATATTTTGATGAGATATAATGCGAACATGTGTGTGTTTTTTTTTAATCAAACATGAATGATTGAGTTAACTCTGACTGCAGGGTGTCTATGGGTTTGACCAAGGTAAATTTAAGACTTTTTAATACCATTTTCAAACAAAATTTAAGACCAAAAAGACAAGTCACTAAGAAATCCAGCGCTGAGGTCGAGGTTGCCAGATCTGGCTACCAGGTTCCAGCCCAGACGCGATGTAAAACCCACCGAAATGATGACAAACCAACCCCAAATCATACACTCTATTTTAAAACGATAAATTATTAAACGCGGAATACATTTCAAGCTTCACAACACCACTAAATAGCCCAAAAAAAAATTCAGGCTCCAAACAAAGACTACAATTAAATTGAGTAGATTAAAGCAAATCAAATATCAGTGAGTTTGTTCAATCAATCAATCAATCAACTTTATTTGTCCCCAATGGGGCAATTAATCATGCAGCAATATGTAGACATATACACATAGTAAAAAAGGGACAACGACTTAAATCTAAAAATCTAAAAATCCAAGCCCCACAACAGCTACCTTTTCCTCATGGAATTGAGAAGGGGGATAGCAGAAGGTACAAAAGAATGTTTATGTCTGTTGGTTTTGAGAAGTGGAAGTCTGAGCAATTTACCCGATGGAAGAAACTGAAATTCTTGGTGTAGAGGATGGGAACAGTCTGATAGGATAGTTTTTGCTTTCCTATACAGCTGTTTGTTATAAAGGTCCTGTAGAGTCACCTGAGCAATTATTTTGCTACAGACATTAACCACCTTGGTAAGAACAGTTTTCTGCTTTACCCTTAGTGATGAAAACCAACAAACGAAAGAAAAAGTTAATACGGACCTAATGAAAGAGCGATAAAACATGGACATCAAGGATGAATCAACATGAAATTTGGACAGTTTTCTAAGACAGTACAATATTTCTTCTAAATATTTAGTAAAAACCAGGAAAAGCAGCCCAAATATATATTTGTCAGCCCAATTCGGCTGAAACGTGCCCAATCTGGCAACACAGATTCAGACCGTCCGCAGGAGATTCTCCTCAAAACGATAAAATACACTTTTTGACGGTGACTCGATACATTGCCTCTAAAATTAAGACCCTTGGATTGAGATTTAAGACAAATTAAGACCATTAAAGGCCTTATTTTAGCAAAAATGGAATTTAAGACTTTTTGAAAACAACTATTCCGACAAACACAAGAAGACTAAAGTTGAAGTCGCCTTACTGAATGGTGAGGTGTGCGACATCCTACCTTGCACTGCACCAGCTGTAGGTAGATGGCCTCGGCGTCGTGCAGAATACTCTGCAGGTCGAGCTTCATGGTCAACTCATTGATGTGCTGTAGTTCAGTCAGGATGAAAGACATTAAAACGTGGATGCCGACATGTTACCGTGATCCGTCATCACGTCATAAACAAACTGACCTTTAAAATAGTGTTGAGGTCGTGGTCGGAGCCGATCAGCTCTCCTCGCTGGGACTGGAGGATGGAACAGGCTATCACCAGGTGGAAGTTGTCACAAGGGAGACGGCTCCAGAGGACCTGAGACAGAGAACAGGACGTCAGATTACCAAAACATTCTTAAGAATAAAAATCTTCTTAAGTGTCATTTTTTTCTTAAGTTCAGTCTTAAGAAGAAAAAAGAGAAGAAGTCATATTCTCCAAAAAAGTTCTAAGTATTTTCTCAACTTTCTTCTTAAGAAAAGACGTAAGAATAAATGGTACGCTTGAAATAAAAGTTCTCAAATTTGTTCTTGACTTTTTTCTTAACTTTAAGACAACCTTGACCCGTCTTAAAATTTCTTCTGTGAAAAGGTAATAATAATAATAATAATAATAATAATAATAATAATAATAATAATAATAATAATAATAATAATAATAATAATAATAATAATAATAAGACTCTAATATCCCCTTTTTCAACACATTTTAGACAAGTTTAGACTAGTAGGTCATAGTTTGAGGATATACTTTGTAATTAATTACACAAAGAGCCTGTTAACTGTTTGTTAGCATGTTAGTTAGCGTGGTAGTTAATTATTATTAATTTTCCCCAATAGTATTTTTTTTTCGCACATTAATCTCATCCACCATAACCTCTTTTTCTCCTTCTCCATGTTTAGTGAGTGACTGACGGTTAAGACCCAAACTACCTGTATAAATGTTGTTTGTTGGCGCGTGCAATGACATATTTTAAGAAGTTCTTAAGTAGGAAAAATAAGAAATTCGTAAGTTCTTAAGAAAATATTGAGGAAATGCACTTAAGAACTTTCTTATGAACTTCCTAATTTTAGATCTTAAGACATTTCTTAAGATCGTTCTTAAGAACATATTGGTGAATCTGGCCCCTGGACGTCAGACAGCGTGCACTCAACACCCAGGTATTTAACGTGTGTTTTCAGTGAATGGGTTTGTAACACACAATGAAGCGTAAAGGCCTCACCTCCCACAAGATGAGGATGTCTTCAAAGGAAAACTCTCTTTTAAACCAGATGAGCAGCCAGCGGAAACAGAAGCAGAGCGAGCCGCTGTCCTGTGAGTCTGCACGGCAAGAACAAATGATTAAAAAAAACAACAACTAAAAACAACTAAATAAAGACCCGTGGAGCCAGTTAGCTTTGCCTCTGGGGTGTAAGTTCCTTTGAATTTACTCTCATTCAATCTGATTGGCTGAAAATGAGACGACTGACCCAGGAAGTCCCACAGATCCGGGTCCAGAGCCTTCAGCAGGATGGTGAGTTGGAGGAGCTGGGTCTTCATCGCCTCCTGGGACTCTTCAAAGTTCTGATGCTGCAGGAAGAGGAGAAGTAAAAACAGAGCTCTCAGTGTCACGCGTCTGCCGTGGTCTTCATTTCACTTCTCTTACTACATGAATAGTATAGTAAAGCAGTATTTCCAACACGAGCTGGGACATTTTAAAGGGCTTTTCCTGTTATTTAGAAAAGCAGGAGCCAGATGCAAAACACTGGTTTGATCAATAATGCTGCATGCATATTAAATCTGCCAGATTTAGAAATCTCTGTGTAAATACGGTTCTTTTGGACGAATCGAGGTTTTAAGTACGTGCATGAACATGATTTCCACTCCCACTTTTTGCACCCTCCAATCAATTTGCATATCAAAGTTTCACCTTAACTAAACAGGACAAGAAGCACAATTAAGCTAAAAAAGAAAGAAAGAAAGAAAGAAAGAAAGAAAGAAAGAAAGAAAGAAAGAAATGAGCCTGAAAGAAAGATAGATATGAGCCAGAAAGAAAGAAAGAAAGAAAGAAAGAAAGAAAGGAACGAAGGAAGGAAGAAAGAAATGAGCCTGAAAGAAAGAAAGAAAGAAAGAAAGAAAGAAAGGAACGAAGGAAGGAAGAAAGAAATGAGCCTGAAAGAAATGAGCCTGAAAGAAAGAAAGAAAGAAAGAAAGAAAGAAAGAAAGAAAGAAAGAAAGAAAGAAAGAAAGAAAGAAAGAAAGAAAGAAAGAAAGAAAGAAAGAAAGAAAGAAAGAAAGAAAGAAAGAAAGAAAGAAAGAAAGAAAGAAAGAAAGAAAGAAAGAAAGAAATGAGCCAGGAAGAAAGAAAGAAAGAAAGAAAGAAAGAAAGAAAGAAAGAAAGAAAGAAATGAGCCAGGAAGAAAGAAAGGAAGGAACGAAGGAAAGAAAGAAAGAAAGAAAGAAAGAAAGAAAGAAAGAAAGAAAGAAAGAAAGGAACGAAGGAAGGAAGAAAGAAATGAGCCTGAAAGAAAGAAAGAAAGAAAGAAAGAAAGAAAGAAAGAAAGAAATGAGCCAGGAAGAAAGAAAGGAAGGAACGAAGGAAAGAAAGAAAGAAAGAAAGAAAGAAAGAAAGAAAGAAAGAAAGAAAGAAAGAAAGAAAGGAACGAAGGAAAGAAAGAAAGAAAGAAAGAAAGAAAGAAAGAAAGAAAGAAAGAAAGAAAGAAAGAAAGAAAGAAAGAAAGAAAGAAAGAAAGAAAGAAAGAAAGAAAGAAAGAAAGAAAGAAGTAATGGGAAAAATTTAATAACACAATTGATTAACTCTGTAAATTCGATGGTAAGGACCCAATGGAGGGGAAAAAGGGGAAGAGAAATTAAAATTCATATTACTTCACATGGACAGACGACACCGGAGCTACAGAAAGAAGACCAAGTGCTTTGTCTTGGACAGATGGAGCATAGCATGTTGTTGGTTTACTCAGACAGCTCTTGGAAATCTAAAACATTGCATGAGGGAATTCCCATCTTCTAAAAGTCTATTCTCTCCTTCGGGTTATAAAGTATAAAGGTCTTCAGACACCAGAACGCCATCCCTGCACACGACTGTATTATAAAACTCGAGATATTCACAGAAATTGTTTTCTTTCATGTTACATTCCATAATCTGTCGGCTTCACCATATCAAGCTCTAAAAACATCGGTAAACACGGGCAGAAGAATTATGAGACACACACATTCTCACAGTCTATTCTTCCTTTATGAACACTAGTTGGTGAGTCAGAAACCGCATATGCATGGTTTTGATGTGCATTTTTGCATCTGTTTCTAGAATTAAAAAAAAAAAAGTTCAAACTAGGAAAGATTTAGGAATCCAAGAATCTGAACCAGAGCAAAAGGTTTTGGAAACTCTCCGCTTGGGCTGTGCTGCTGATGAGCTGCAGTCCGTGTCAATTAGAGCTGAAATATTTTCCCTCGCACAGCTGCTAAACCTCTGAATTCACGTCGACTCCTCAGCAGAATCAAAGCAGGGAAGCAGTCCCGATCAAATTAACTGCTGGGCTCAGAGAAATATTTGTACTGACCACCAGCTCCATGAAGCCCGTCAGACACCAGAAGGATTCCACCTCGTTCTGGGTGACGAACAGGATGGGAGAAAGGAGGTCGCTCATTCCCTGGACGTAACCTGGATTGGTGGAGAGGAAAAGGGTCAGAGCGGAATGGTGTTTATGTCCATGTGACCTGTCTGTTTTTAATGATCCACTTCAAATAATCTGCTGTGTATTGCCTTTTTAAGGCAACAATAAAATTAAACAATACATTTAAAGTATTAGTGCATCTGTGAGCGGTAGGAATGGGCGATATTTTACCGTTCACGATAAACCGTCAAAAAAATTCCCCACGGTAAGAATTTGTCATTTCGCGGTAAAAACGATAAATTCCCGTTGATGATGTTTTTGTGTAAAGCTGATTTATGGTTCTGTGTTGAATCCACGCACAACGTACGTGATGGAAGGAAGGAAGGAAGGAAGGAAGGAAGGAAGGAAGGAAGGAAGGAAGGAAGGAAGGAAGGAAGGAAGGAAGGAAGGAAGGAAGGAAGGAAGGAAGAAAGAAAGAAAGAAAGAAAGAAAGAAATGAGCCTGAAAGAAAGATATGAGCCAGAAAGAAAGAAAGAAAGAAAGAAAGAAAGGAAGAAAGAAATGAGCCTGAAAGAAAGATAGAAAGAAAGAAAGAAAGAAAGAAAGAAAGAAAGGAAGAAATGAGCCTGAAAGAAAAGAAAGAAAGAAAGAAAGAAAGAAAGAAAGAAAGAAAGAAAGAAAGAAAGAAAGGAGCCAGAAAGAAAGAAAGAAAGAAATGAGCCAGAAAGAAAGAAAGAAAGAAAGAAAGAAATGAGCCTGAAAGAAAGAAAGAAAGAAAGAAAGAAATGAGCCAGAAAGAAAGAAAGAAAGAAAGAAAGAAATGAGCCTGAAAGAAAGAAAGAAAGAAAGAAAGAAAGAAAGAAAGAAAGAAAGAAAGAAAGAAAGAAAGAAAGAAAGAAAGAAAGAAAGAAAGAAAGAAAGAAAGAAAGAAAGAAAGAAAGAAAGAAAGAAAGAAAGAAAGAAAGAAAGATAAATTCCCGTTGATACGTGTTTGTGTAACAAGCATGTTGGATCTGAGTCATTCCAGTTTTGCAGTACATGTGACCTCATTTAATTGGTTTTTATCAATTCAATTTAATTGGTGTAGTTTAGTAGCATTTACTATTCTTTTAGAGCAGTGATTTGGGGGTTCCAAAGACTGAATGTGGTGATAGATTTATAGTTACAAAGGTGGAGTTGAATTGGTATTTTTTTTCGTTATCGGGATAAATGCCAGAAATTATCATTATACATTTTTTAGTCCATACCGCCCATCCCTAGTGAGCGGGCATTTAATAAAATACACACCGAGATCAAAGTTGTACATGCAGTAAGTCATCAGCACGTCGTGGAGCAGAGTCAGCCCCGGGTTGTCGTTCCCGGAGAAGAACGTGTTGTGTCTGTCCGTCCTGTTGACGTCCCTCTCTGTCACAACACAACAAAGACGCGTCAGCTTTAACGTTCGCTGCAGGCCAGACAAGCAGCTGACCGAGAGGAGGAACAGATCTGCTGTTGTTTGTGAAGACTTCACCGATCAGGTTCCTGTATCCTCTGAGGAGAGTGTTCCTCATCTCCTGCTCCTCGCTGACCGACTTCCACTGCACCTTCATCCTGAAATACTCATCCCTGCAGAGACGGAGGGGCATCAGAGCAGCTGAGCATGCAGAACCTCAGAAGAGAACGTTTAAAACCAAGAAAGTACAGAAAACAAAAGCTATACCGTATTGGCCCGAATATAAGACGACCCTGATTATAAGACGACCCCCTCTTTTTCAAGACTCAAGTTTGAAAAAAGACTTTTTGAACACCAAATTCAATTTTTATACAGAAAAATAATTACAGTACTTCTGAAACAAATAATTATAACAAAATATCTGAGAGAAAAAGCATGTTATTTTGCCTCATTCAAATCATCATCTTGAAGTTTGCATCATAACTTCTCCTCAGCTGCCGGTTAACCTGCCGATCTTCCACCCACTTTTCTCCAGATTGTCGCTACGTTTCTCCATTTTCTGTTATCTCTTCTCTTATTTTCTTCTCTTTTCCTTTCTTACCGGTATTTTTTATTTTTCTTCTTCGTGACAGGGGTTGGCTTTGGCCTGGGGAGTTATGTTCAGGATTCGCTTTAAAGATATCTCCACCCCCACTTTTTCAGTCTTATTTCAATGCAAAAAAACCCCGTGTTATATTCGGGCCAATACGGTATTTTAAGTTCTCAAATTTCTCAAATTTAATTGAAGAATGTAGTTGTTATCTGTAGAATAGATATACTGTTTGATGTGGTTTTTGAGTGATGTATTTTGTATTGTGTATTTTATTGCTGCTGTTGTCTTGGCCAGGTCTCCCTTGCAAAAGAGATCTCGTATCTCAATGGGACTTCCTGGTTAAAGAAAGGTTAAATAAATAAAATAAATAAAAGAGGCTATGAGTGCGTGTGCAGGAATAAAAACACCAACGTTTTGAAGCGAAGAATGTCTTCTCTTTCCTTTCTGGTGCTGTTCCACGGATAAAACCCCAGGAGGAACTTCCAAATGTCTTTCCTTAGTGTTGGTGTGATGCCCTGCAAGAAGAAGGGCAGTGAAGAAAAGACACTTAGCTTTAAGAGTTCAAAGGGGACGGTTCAAACATTAGGATGAACTGGGATTCTTCCTGTCTCACCCCTCTGAACACGAGTTCTTTGATCTTCTCTGGATTCTGCACTCGTCCCTCGGAGTCCAAAAACTCCTCCCACCGATCCAGAGGTCGTCCTCTTGTTACTTTTGGTCTGGGACCAAGTTCCATACCCTGTATGGGAAAACAATCACAAACAGCTCAGTTAGGATTCATTGGGTTTATCATTTATACATACAGGACTGTCTCAGAAAATTAGAATATTGTGATAAAGTTCTTTATTTTCTGTAATGCAATTAAAAAAACAAAAATGTCATACATTCTGGATTCATTACAAATTAACTGAAATATTGCAAGCCTTTTATTATTTTAATATTGCTGATTATGGCTTACAGTTTAAGATAAAGATGCCCAGAATATTCATATTTTTTGAATAGGATATTTTAGTTTTCTTAAGCTGTAAGCCATGATCAGCAATATTAAAATAATAAAAGGCTTGCAATATTTCAGTTGATTTGTAATGAATCTAGAATGTATGATATTTTTGCATTACAGAAAATAAAGGACTTTATCACAATATTCTAATTTTCTGAGACAGTCCTGTATATGAGGCATATAACTTTTTTTTTTTTTCTTACACAGGTGATGAGTTCAAATCCAGGCTCATCATCGGGCTGTGGGGGGAGATTTGGATCCTGAGAGACCCGTGAGTGGATGGGGGACTCTGGAGGTCGAAGGGCTTCTCTGAAGAAATTAGTGACTTTGGAGAAGCCACCGAATGTTGTGGCATACGGGTCATGGATAAACTTCTGTTTTAGGTGGATAAAATCAAAGTTACAATGTGCTTTTGGGTTCATTTATTTCTGTTTTGCTTCGTTACTGCAAAGTTACCGAGACAAGGTCTGAGCCTCCATCGTCAAAGAGCTGCAGCTTGTCGAAGGACTGAGAGAGATTATTGGAGTCTTGTGGGAAGGCGAGGAAAAGACGTCCATCGACCGGAGATCTGATGATAAGAGCATCCACCATGTCAGGTCTTCATCACCAAAGATGCAGCCTTTACCTCGACTACAATTTAGGCCCTGTCCCAATACTCCCACTACCCCTTGTTTTCATCACTACCCCTAAATTTTGCGCGTTCCCGTGAGGGTAGTGGTGTCCCTATTCCTCTTTTCACCTAGTGGTAGTGAAGAAAACGAGGATAGTGGCTATGAATCTGTCCCTACGGATCGAGGGTTTTCGGATCCTCACTAGCTGACCGAGGGCCAGAAAAATTTCCCAGAATGCTTTTCATCGTCATTTGCGGACTGAATAAAAAAAAAAACATGGCGGACATTTCTTATTTTTTTAGTGAATAAAATCAATATTTTGAGTTAGTTTCTGCATAAAAATGTGTTTTTATTACATTTCTATCGAGAAATATATATTTTACTTTCATAATATTCACTCAGTGAATGTACATAATCACTTTTCTGCCCGTTTTTTGCGACCTCGCCAGAATAAAGGCTGATTTATAGTTCTGCGTTACACCAACGCAGGCCTACGGCGTAGGTTACGCGGCGACGTGCGCGTACGCCGTACCCTATGCCGTACCGTATGCCGTAGGCTCTGCGTAGATTTAACGCAGAACCATAAATCAGCTCCCGAAGCCGGCAGGCAGACAGAAATCCTGAAGTTTTCTGAGCAAATCTCTTAACAGGCGTAGCTACAACTGTTAGATTTCATCTATTAAACCAACATTTATCTTCCTAAATGATTTATTTCGGCCAGCGGTAATTCTCAACAGAGCTGCAGGTTTCTCCCCCGGGACGACGGTGCAGGTTGACCTGGCGATCACGTCTGTACTCCGGCTGCTGCTGCTGCTGCTGCTCCGGGCCGGCGGCTCTTCTCATCGCCAAAAACAGCTTGAAATTAAAACAGCTTTTGGCTCTCAGCTTCCTGATTTTAGGGGTGGTGCTGAAAGTAGGAGTAGTGGGAGTATTGGGACAAGAGGACCCTTTATCTGCCATGAGATGTATTCTGACACACGTACAGTGACAACCCGGCAGGAAGTGCAGCTAAAAAGAGCAGAGCCGTACTCACGGGTCCAGGACGATGTAATGGTTGAGAGCTCGGAGCAGCTCCCTGGTTCCTCCTCTGTGGAAGTGAAGGGGCGGGAGCGGGTGGCCGCCTCTGCTGGTCAGCACTAGAAAGTTTCGACCTAAGGAGAAGCGGGCCCTACGAAGAGAGTACAGCTCGGACAGAGGCAGCGAGAAGGCCCACTGACCTGCAAGAGAGATAAAAAAGGTTTGAACATGTTTTCTTCATGTAACTATTTGCCCAGACTATGGAAAGCCTAAACTGCACCTGAATCCTTCACCGGGACTGGCTCACGATCTTTCTTCACAGTGCTGATAATTGCCCAGTCGGGTTCATATCCAGGGTCAAACCTTGTATCATCCTCCTCTCCTTCACCATCCTAGTTAGTTGGTGAGAACAACATTCTGACTCATAAAAATACTAATATTTTTAGACTTTAACAAGTAGTAAACAAACTGCCTGCAAACCTTTTTGGTGTAGAGGACGGCAGGAGCGCAGCGGCCCTCGTCCTCCAGTGGACTCCACTCTAAAGCCGGCACCCCACCCTTAAAAACACAAATAAATAGATAAATACATGCTTAGTTAACACAGTCATGTTGCATCCCTTCTTTGTGTTAGAGCAGACTTGGCTGATACAAATCTACGTACCCGCTCGACAATACGGATGAAGCCGGGGATGGTGGTTTCTTGGTTGCTCCTCTTGGCATTCGTGTGGAGGTAAACCCCTTCCTTCTCAAATATCAGCTGAAAATGACCCCAAAACACACAAACAATTCACTCAAATTAAACAGTCACCGGAGACAGATGTGTTGCAACCAACCACATTTTAGTTTCAATATCCAGTGATCTGCAGGTCCTATTTTCAATGTAGTTTTTTTTGGTAAGCATAATAAAGAAAAATAAAAGTCATACACAAATCATTCAGTCAGGGTAAAAAAAAAGACAAATAATAAACTTTATAACCTGCCACAGCAGCTGCTGACCACCTCCTACTCTGCCATCATACAGTCTGTTCTCTGCACGTCCATCACTGTCTGGTTCGGATCGGCCACCAAACTAGACAGAACAGACTGCAACGGACAATTAGGTCTGCAGAGAGGATAATTGGGACTAAGTTCCCATCTATCCAGGACCTGTACCTGTCCAGGACCAGGAAACGGGCAGGTAGCATCTCTGCAGACCCCTCACACCCAGGACACAGTCTGGTTGAACTCCCCCCTCTGGACGGCTCTACAGACCTCTGTAGCCAAAACCTCCAGACTCAGAGACAATTTCTTCCCCCACGCTGTTGCTCTGATGAACTCTCATCATTCATAGTCTCAGAGTAATCAAGTGGTTCAGTGAGCGAAAAAAAAACGAAAACAAATTCCCTGTCTGGCATGTTCATACTTGGCCAATAAAGCTTATTCTATTCTATTCACTTGATTTACACTTGGACAGGGTCACATGTACACAAAACCACACGCAAGCTCACACTCACTATGTGAAATTAAACCTTAAAATACATGTTTTTGGACGTGGAGAGGAAGCCACAGGAAGTCGAACCATAAACTCCCTTGTGAAGCAAGTCTTAACAACAAACATCTGGATATTTCTTAGAACCTCCAGACACAAAAACAGTTTCTTCCCCCAAGATGTTGCTCTGATGAACTCTCATCACTCACAGAGTCTCAGAGTAATCAATCACTGTGCAATAATAATAATAACAATAATAACCACAATCATATGCTGTAACAATGCACCTTTCAATAACCATGACTACCTCATACTGCTGCACCTTTCACTTTTTTTTTTTAAATTGTATATATGTTAATAAGAGCTGTCATTTGTCTATTTATTGTACAGTGAGCTAAAATAACCGGAGTCAAATTCCCTGTCTTGTTTGACCTGACTTGGCCAATAAACCTGATTCAGATATATCTACATCTATATATATATATATATATATATATATATATATATATATATATATATATAACAATAATGTATATTGTACATGCCTGTATGTATACATAAGGGAACCCCCTCATTAAGGCAAGAAAACCCCTCAATCTTCCCTAAAGCAACACAACTAGAGAAAGTTATATAAAGTTATAATACATGATTCTGATTCTTTATCACGTGATGAAACCGGAAAAACAATCACTGGAGTTTCATCTAATTTGCTCCGAACTGTCAAACTAAAATACGGACTTCTTACATATTTCACAGCATTAATTACTGCAACACAAGTGTGTCAAACATAAACCGCCTGGACACACAGTGTCCCGGTCAGAAGGTTAATCCGCAGCTTTAGCTGTAATATTATGGAAATAAACATGTTATATATATATGTATGTATATGGATATATAGAGATATATTATACATACAGTATTTATGTATGGGTATATCTCTGTTAATATATATGTATATAGTTATATGTAGATATGTTGATAAATGGATGTATATTCATGTTGATATATAGACTTATATTTTGCTTTTTGTGTTCTATAAGTGAGCTCATTGATTCTCTTGCTATTTGGAAAAATGTATATAAGATCCAGGGATAGGACCTGATATATATATATATATATATATATATATATATATATATATATATATATATATATATATATATATATATATATGTATATGTATATATATATATATATATATATATATATATATATATATATATATATATATGTATATGTATATATATATATATATAAAAGTAAAAAAAAATAAGTACAAATATATATATATATTTGTACTTATTTTTTTGTATTGTTCTTTTTTAATATGCATATTCGAAAAATAGCTCAATAATAATAATAATAATAGCAGGTAAAGCCTGATTTATGGTTCCGCGTTAAATCGACGGCGTACCCTACGCCGTAGGCTCTGCGTCGGTGTAACGCGGAACCATAAATCAGCCTTGACAGCAGCACAAAGAGCCGATCACTCGTTCAGGTCACATGATTACGGGGTGACTCGTCCGTCAGGTCCGACCTGGGGAAAAAACTACCTTAAGAACAAACTTAGAGAGACCCTCCCAAACTGGATGTTTTCATGTCTATATATTACACATATAATCAGATATCTGCACGGTGTCCAGCCTCTTGTTCTGCAGCCTGATCAAAGTGTGGACAGTTCGATCAGCGTTATTGACAACCCAGCTGGCCTTACACGCCTTTAGCTCGGACTAACTGTCGGGAAAGTTCGAGTGACACAGCCCAAAGGTTTTTCTGTCGAAGTGTCGTATCCGTGACACCTGGGCATGGAAAAAAGAGGAGAATAAACTTGCGTTTACCTTACAATTCTCAACGCTTTCCTGCATTTTTCCTGTCGTCTCCTCGCTCGTCCAAAACAATGTTACGTCATACTTCCGGCATACGGGACGCCCCGCCCACCAGAGAGTAGCCAATCAGATCACAGTACTATATATGTGTATTAATGCTTTTTATTGTTATTATACAATGTATAACGAAATTTTAAAGCTTCTCATGGGCTCAGTGCAAAACAATTAAATATATATATATATATATATATATATATATATATATATATATATATATATATATATATATATATATATATATATATATATATATATATATATATATATATATATATATATATATATATACATATATATATATATATATATATATATATATATATATATATATATATATATATATATATATATATATATATATATATATATGCAATTTTTTGTGTATATTGTACATGTGCTCAGTGCAAAACAATTAAAGTAAAAACAATTAAAAAGAAATTGCAGATATGCAAAATAATTTATATAAGAATAAAAAGTATAAAGTCTTTAAAAATGTATGGTAATATATATATTCTCTCTCTCTCTCCATATATATATATATATATATATATATATATATATATATATATATATATATATATATATATATATATATATATAAATAAAACATACATACCTTTTTAAATATGTTAATAAAACCCGTTTGTTAGCCGAGTCAAATTCCCTGTTTGACCTGACGCTGCCAACAAACCATATATATATATATATATATAGTACATGTCTGTATGTATACATAATGGAACCCTTATATTAAGGCAAGAAAACCCCACAATCTTCCCTAAAACAACAAAACTAGAGAAAGTTATAATACATTTTAATTTACTGAACACTGACTAATGATAATAAAGTATTGCTTTTTTTTGTAATAATTGCTCAGGGGTTTATGTTCTGGGTCGCTGAACAACTTCTGTTGTAATAGAGGCTATATAAATAAAATTGAATTGCTTTTAATTTTTTGTTTTAACCTAATCACTAAAAAACAAACAAACATACAAAAAGACTAATGACACTAATTGTGTCAAATGATTTGGTAGCTCAGCTTAACATTTTGAGTCAATGACTCAGTTTTGCATGTTACAGCGTTTTACACAGATGTTCAGTAGGATTTAGATCAGGGCTCATACAGTAGATGGACGTTTCAGAATCATCCAGTGTTTTTTTTAGCTGAGTGATTTTGGTTATTATCCTTTAGAAAGACTCGCGCCCTGCAACTAAATTCAAGCTTTCTCACACTGTGCAACACATTTAGTTCCAGAATGCCAGGATGGAGTACCTTACACAGATTCAAGGCTCCTGTGGATCCTAAACTTCTGAAGGACATTTTGCAGCTGCTGTCACAGGAAAATAAAGCTGCCTGGAAATAGTCTTAGAACTTTAACCTTTAACATGTGTAGAACCTTCTTTCTGGTCTTCTCAGATAACAGTCTCCTTTCATTTCTTTGGTCCATATCAAACAGCAGAGATAACAGTTCGCCTTTTTAAATAACCAGATAATCCTACTGCTAATTACAGACCAGACACGATAACTTACTATTACTTTTATCAGTAGTAATTTTAAGATAAACCTTACTGAGTCACATTTTATGTCAGATAGCTATGTTGGTTTCTAGTCATTTTTAGTTTTGACTGGCTTGACCATGATGTAATATTTACTGTATCGTCAGCTTTTGGCTTCTACATGTTGATCACTCAGTAACAGCAAACGTTAACTGCATATTAATCCAAATAAAGGTGTTACCGCAAGTGACAGTACTTAAATTGCACCTAATAACCATCAATTCCAAAGCTATTACGGTTAATAGTGCTTTAATCATGTTATCTTTCTGAAACAACTTGGAAGTTGTGGATGTCATCGTCATCAAGCCACTTTTGATAATATAGGTAATTAAGACTTATAAACACTGTATTATCTTAAATAGCATAAGTCAAAGGTTTGGTCATGCCTGTAGAAGCGTTTTGAATGAGTTGTGTTACATGATGATAGATATATGATGGACAAATGAATAAATACACTCAGTTTGACTTTGCTGTACAGATTAAGCGGGTAGTGCAAGAGTGTAATACAGATTTGAAAAGAGGCTCACTTAGAAGATTAGATTGGAGTTGAGTAGGATCACTCCACCTCCCAAACCTGCTGCAGCCAACAGATATGTAAAGACGTGATTAAAAAGGCCGGTTTTGTAGGGTTTCTTTGTGGTGACAAGCAATTATTGCATTTTTTAAAAACAATTTAATCGCTTTTAAAATTAAAAAAAAAAAAAAAAAAACAACATACAGTAAATAACAAAAAACCCACTGACAATAATTTCTGAGAGCTTTTTTCCCCCACAATATGACATGGTTTGTTGATGTTGTTTGGTAACATGGTGTACTGTAATAGTTAATGTAAACTCACTAACAGATGCACTAGGCTCCAGATATCACTATTTATACTTAATATTACACAGAGGTGTCAAGTAACGAAGTACAAATACTTTGTTACCTTACTTACGGTAAGTAGAAATTTTGGTTATCTATACTTCACTGGAGTAATTATTTTTCAGACGACTTTTTACTTTTACTCCTTACATTTTCACACAATTATCTGTACTTTTTACTCCTTACATTTTAAAAACAGCCTCGTTACTCTATTTCATTTCGGCCTTTAAAAAAAAACTATCCAGTTAAATTGCTCCATCCGGATAGAGTGAATTTGGTTGTGGTTGTTTCAGATGTTCTTGTCCAGTTTTGTTCTTACATCCGTTCCCTCAGATTCCTGCAACTAAACTTGGATGTACATTCCAATAAAGGTTAGGATAAATGATAACATGCCTCTGAAGTTTGACTTTTTGCACCATTACAATACTTATAGGTAACTAGTCATCATATCTCCTGCTCTCAAAAAAAACACATGTTAATGCTCAATAGTACACATATATGGTTCTTTAATATATTTGCATTATACTAAGATGCATTCATTTTCAATGGCTTTTTCCCCATTACATTACTTTTACTTTTATACTTTAAGTAGTTTTGAAACCAGTACTTTTATACTTTTACTTGAGTAAAAAACTTGAGTTGATACTTCAACTTCTGCAGGAGTATTTTTAAACTCTAGTATCTATACCTCTACCTGAGTAATGAATGTGAATACTTTTGACACCTCTGCTAACAGATGCACTAGGCTCCAGATATCACTATTTATACTTAATATTACAGTTGTAATAGATGAATGGACAGAGGAGCTACAGTTGTGCCCCCCAGATAGTTTTAGTCCACGAAATGAGTCTGACGTCTGCAGCAACATGTTTGGCTTCAGATTAAAACTTGACTTGATAAAGAAAGAGGAATAATATCTGTCTCGCAGCTGGAAGGTCAGTTTATGGGGGAGGATTAAGGCTGATTTATGGTTCTGCGTTAAAACGACGCAGATCCTACGGCGTAGGGTACGCGGAAACGCGCACCGTACCGCGGAACCATAAATCAGCCTGTAGGCGAATACGTGCTCGGCAACAGACCTCGGTCACGTGGTCGACGCGCGTCCGTTTGGAAACCTGTTGGAAACGCAGTAAACAGGTGACGTCACGGCGGCGTCAAGTCAGATACAAAACCGGATAAGAGCAGGTCTCTCATTTAATTCATTGTTCAATCTAATTATTTGGACAATCATATTTTTTAAATCAGAAAAAAAAATTAAGTAGAATTTTATAAATATATATAAACATGTTTTAACACTTTTTAAAAACAGTTTTTGCACACTCAATACTTATAACTAATTGGAATTAATTAAGAGTTAGTGTATAGAATACGAAATTATTAGCAGTAATTTATAAAACTATATTATTCACATATATTTAATTTTTTATTGTATTTATTTGCACAATGACAACAGTCATTTTTTTTATCATACAAGGACAAATAATTTGTGTAAGAGAGGAAAAGAAGCCCGAAGGGCTTATAAAAAATCCTCCCCCTCAATACAAAATCACCAAAACAAATCAATCAATAGAAAAAGAATAGAAAGGAAAAAGAAAAGGTAAAAGAAACAAAGAAAAATACAATAAACACCCAAACAAAAATATCCATGAAATGGCAATTTCATTTCAGTACGAATAGCCTGTTAATTTTGTCTATATAAAAGATACCCCACCAAGCTGGTCCTAAACATTTTTAAGGATGACACTAACTTAATAACTTAATATATTGCCTGTGAACATAGAAGGGGAACAGTTTTTGAACGTTACTAAATTATTACGTCATGTACATAGAAACTTTTGCAAGATGGCAAAAAACTATTATAATTCGACCCCAACAAATGTTACTTTTCACAAAGACATATTTAAATTAAATTAAGACCTTAATTTAGTTGTAGAAAAGTAAAAGACTATCGCAGCTTTTACGCTGAAAGTCTAAGCGGAAGCGCCTGACTGACGGCGGCCGCTTTGCTGCTCTGGTGTCGCTGCTGGCTGGGGGAGAGAAACCGTGGGAGAGGGCACAATCCGTGGGACTAAAAACAACATTAAAGCTCGATTAACATCTGGCAAGGTTGAAGAAGGAAAGTGAACCGGTAGGTGACCGTCTTTTCTTTTCTCACTTGTCACATTTGCGGATTCCTGGCCGCTGTTAAAGCCTGAAAAATGGAGGTGAAATGTGGCTCCATCAGGAGGAGGTTGCACACAACACTGAGCAAACAAGCAGATAAACAACAGCAGCTGCAGCAGCAGTGGCTGTGGCAGCAGCAGGGCTGATAAAGTCTGCGACATGCAGCTTTTAAACGAGGTAGATGTGATTGCGAGGATGGCAGAAAGCCAGTTTTTACAGGAGAGCCTCATTACTCAGCGCTCACGTTGCACGTCGCTACAGTTGTTAGCTTTGGTCTTGCAGAGGAAAGGAGGGCTGAGACAGGCAGCTCCAACTCTTCTGCATGTTTACATGATTACCTGCACTTATCTGAACGGGTTTAGTCAGTTTTTCAATGCACAAGCATGATTTCTACAATTAAAGTCTTGCAGCTCATGTTTTTTTTAAATTGTTATCATAGTTTTAATTAGGGCTGTTCGATTTTGCCCAAAAATAAAATCTCGATTTTTTTCTCTCAAAATCCGATTTTCGATTACGATTATTTTGTGAATTGACAAAAGGCAAAGAAATGATTTCAAATATGCTGTTTTTTTATTGAACATTTGCCCTATTGGGCTTTAAGTGCAAACTTTGCTCTTATTAAACCAAAAATGAATGAATAAAGTGCAAAGCTCTGTAAAATAAGTTGAAAAAAAGTTTTAAAAAATATAATAAAATATAAAGTTTTATCTCTGAAAAAAAATCAGCAAATCAGCACTTGCAAACATACAGTAAGGTATATTTCCAATTAAATAAAACAAGACATTTTCTAATTAAACTAAACTGGGTCTTTGCATGCTAAATAATAATGCAACCCATGAAGGAGGTAGAGGTGTGTAATGTCAGTCATTACATTTGCTATTCACATTTGCAAGTTTTTTGCAAGGAACACGAGCCGGTCTACCGCATCTGGCTTGAGGGATGCCCGGTGGCATGTTACAACGCCCCCTCCTACACTAAAGAGCCTCTCCCATGGGGCACTTGTCGCAGGTATTGAGAGGTATTTCCACCATCATTAATATGGTATCAATCATTAATATGTGTGCAGACAAGGTAAAAAAAATAAATAAATAAATAAAGAAAAAAAGTGAAAAATCGATTTTACGAGTTTCACGTTTTAACATCGTTCTAATTACATAATCACGATTACGATTTAAAATCGATTAATCGAACAGCCCTAGTTTTAATTATTGCTGCAATGGTTGCTGTCATCATTAGTGTAAGTTTTTCCTTATCACTATAATTTGTAAGGCAACTACAAACGCATGGAGTGCTGCTGGGTGTATAAAAAGTAAACTTCAGGTGCTCTTCGGCATGGGGATCCAAAAGATTCAAAAACGATTTAGAAAAACCGAGGCACTCAAGAAGTTAGAAAAATATAAAAGGCCTTTACTAAATCATGGCTTAAAAAAGTTAAAATGCCTAGAAAAAGTAAAAAATTCCAATTAGTCAGTCTTTCAATGCACAAGCATGATTTCTATAATTAAAGTCTTGCAGCTCATGTTTTTTTTAATTGTTATCATAGTTTTAATTATTGCTGCAATGGTTGCTGTCATCATTAGTGTAAGTTTTTCCTTATCACTATAATTTGTATTTTAGTTGAACTTTTTCATTACTCTATGTGAACTTACGGGTGGACCCCAGGAAGATTAGTAGCTGCTAATGGGGATCCAATCAAATAAACAAATAAATGTTATGCTGTTTTTTGTCTTTTTTGTTTTTAGGTATCACCAGCAAGTTGGCAACATCTCTTCTCTCCCCTGGCTCTCCAGTTTGTAAAGACACCATCCAAAGTATCATATCTTAATGTCACCCAGTGCCTCTTTATCGGACAAGTTTTAACTTTCCACTTCATTTTCATCAGTGCAAAAATCTGCAATCCGCACCAGCAAGAAACCAACTTAAGGAAACTCAGACAGACGCCCCCTCAGCCACCAAAGTCAGTCCCGGTTCAGTCACAGTCCAAGCTCCTGCTACATTTTGCACCACTCATCACTGTTATTAAGTTATTGCATCAAGCCATTTTTCGACTGAGGGTTTCTTTAAAGAGTAGTTAGCACCATTATGGCCTCCATCACCCAGTCATCCGAGCCTGAAATCCCAGACAACCACAAGGAGAGCTGGCTGGCGCTGCTCTCTGCAGCAGAAGCTTACTGCCAAAAGTCTGGCTGCGACCTGGCCATACTCACCGCCTGCAAGAAGTTCCGGCCGTCCACCGGGGAAGGAGAAGGAGGGAAGAAACGGGAGGGCGGCACCACCTTCCCCAGGGAGTGCGATTTCTCCTACAACGTGTGGGGTCAGGGCTTCCTGGCGGAGTCGGCGCGCCGCTACATGGACGACATCGGCGTGCTGCACTCCACCACCATGCTAACAACCCAAAAACATGCGCGTCAATCAGCGGAGGGAGCCAAGCTCGTGGTGGACTTCACGCCCGACCCTGGACACAAGGGGGTGAGTGAACGTCTGTGCTAGGGCTGGGGATCCATTCAAATATCAAGAATCGATTCTGATTCTTAAGATTCAGAATCGATTATCACGATTTGATTTGATCCGATATTGATTTGGGTTACTGTTAATAAAACAGTTTTTTCAGCTGTTGCATGAATTATATGACTGTCTAGTTATGCAACATATTAATACTAGTATTATATTGAGATTCAACAGCAAGTATTGGCAGCTAATGATGCTGTAAGGACCAATCAGCTCCCAGAATGCTGATAGAACTGAAGCAGAAACATCGTGGGTCAGAATTACCAAACAGATCCAGGGAGGAAACAGAGACGGATGAAATCGCTTTTATTTTTTCCCCATTTATGAGAATTTGGTTTTTAACATTTATGCAAATGTAACCCCAAGACAGTATATAAGGCAAAGAAATATAGACAATTTATGCAATTATAACTGAAAACTTTAATGTTTTCATACCTTTAAACATATTTAAAGGCAAAAACATGGCACCAGTTTACGACGGAGTATTAGGGCCAAAATAAGACAAAATAAATTGGAAATTACGAGAATAAAGTCGTAAAATTACGAGAATAAAGTCGTAATATTACGACTTTATTCTCGCAACAATATGACTTTATTCTCGTAATATTATGACTATATTCTCGCAACATTAGGCTATGACTTTATTCTCGTAATATTGCAACTTTATTCTCGTAATATTACGACTTTATTCTCGTAACATTAGGTTTTGACTTTATTCTCGTAATATTATGACTTTATTCTCGTAATATTATGACTTTATTCTCGTAATATTATGACTTTATTCTCGTAATATTAGGTTTTGACTTTATTCTCGTAATTTCCAATTATTATTTTTTTGTCTTAGTTTGGCCCTAATACTCCGTCGTACCAGTTATTCTCGTGTCCAACAAAATATTCCTTTTTTGGGCATAAACAAAAAAGTTGTAATGTAATGATGAAAAAAAAAAACATTTTTTTTTTTTTTTTTAAATCGATCTTTAGACATATGAATCGATTTTTAGGAATTAATATGAGAATCGATTTAAAATCGGAGAATCGATCTTTTCAACACAGGCCTAGTCTGTGCTGCTCTCCGCTCGGATGTTTCCATCAGAGAAGCTCACGGTGCACTTCTCTCCCCTGCAGAGCTTCACGGGCGACGGCAGCCTGGGCGGCGTGAGCCCCAACGGGCGGCTGTACTCCCAGAGCTACCCGTCCATCTACAGCCCCGGGGCCGTGAGCGGCCAGGGCGACAACAGCAACGGAGAGAGGGAGCGGGAGAGGAGCGTCATGGAGGCCGAGCGGGGGAGACAGAGGTCTGGGATCGTGGATCTGGAGGAAGAGTGTGAGGAAGAGGAAGACGAGGAGGACATGGACGAGAGACGACAATATGGAAATGAAGGTGCCGGTGAGGAATGAGGCGTAAAACTGTTGTCACCAGCAAAATCTAAACTATTAAGAGTGTCCTAAAGGTTTGGAGCATCCGAAATAGTCTAAATCAGGGGTGTCAAATGTGCGGCCCGAGTGAGATTTTCATGCGGCCCGCAAGAAGTTTCCAACGCACAAAACCTAAAAAGGAAGGCATAAATAATTGCCATGAATCGCAGCATATCCGATAATATATTTCTTCTACAAATCCATCGTTATTCCACAAAGAGAGCAGTTTGACATTTTTTTAGTTTTCTAGAATGCATTTGCCGATTTTATTTCTTTGTAGACGGTCGTTTATTTTTATTAACTGACTACTATTATATATTTTCGCAGGAAAAATATCACTGCTAAAAAAGATGATAGAAGATATTTATTCGGAGAATTTCAGTTTTGAATACGAGGATAGTGACAAAATAAAACAGTTAAAAGAGAAGTGCTGACTTTTTCGGCACACTGGCGTAAATATCCGCGCCAATTTTTAAAAATAAATACACTTAATTGTACTGGAAAAATCTCTAAATCACAAAGAAACACTCTCGGATGTAATAAGAAAGATTTTGCTTTTAATTACATTTCCTATAAAAAAGCGAAATATAAAAAAAACATACTTGTTTCTGTTTATCTTTGTAAAATGATATTAAAAGTATTATACATAATTTGAAAAAAAAATGAGAAATTTCAAGAAAAGATCCTGAAGAAATACATTTTACATAATTAGAGTGTAAACAAAGTGCATATTTCCTTTAAAATTAACTAAACTGATATTGGATTAGATAACCATAGTAAAAAAAAAAAAGAATTTGAAAAACTAAATTTTGCACCGTTTTTGTTATTTTGAGCGTGCGGCCCGCAAGAAAAAAATTGGTCAAATCCGGCCCGCCAAGCAAAATTAGTTTGACACCCCTGGTCTAAATGCAAGTAGTAAATACTTGAATACATTTATTTGTATTTATTAGTCGCCTTTCATGGCAGTCAAGGTCGCCGTACACCAATCAAAATATGAAAACACAATTTAAACAACAGAAAACAGCAGTTTTGCTGGTAGATAATCACAACAAAGCACTGACTCAGAGCTAGACGGGACATGACGGTACATTATTTCTCCTGATTATGTTTCTTCCTCAGGTGTGTTTTCGATGGATGAGGACTCTCTCTCTCGGGACTGCGAACCGTTCTTTGAGTCTGACGGAGAGGAAGAGAGCACCGATGGTAAGCCGTTGTTTCTCCACCCGTAATTACACGTTTCTGGATCACTGACGTTGATTTCTCCCCCCGACCAGGCTCCCTGAGTGAGGACGCGCCGCCGCCATCGTCGCGCGCGATGGCCGTGGGTCAGCCGGCGTTCATGTCGCGCCACAGCCACCCCATGGCTCTGGCCCGCTCGCTGCCCGTGTCGGTGCCCGTGTGGGGGTGCAAAGGAGGCCGAGCTCAGGGAGACAACAACAGCGGTGAACGGGTGAGCACCAGCCGTCCTGGAGACGCCAACCGCTTCCTTTAAATTTGGGAATTCTCTGTTAGTCTGTGTTGAGTAATCTATGACTGGGTCTTGATGGGGACAAAGACAAAGTGACTTGAAGAGTATAGGGCTGGGCGATATGGACCAAAAGTCATATCTCGATATTTTCTAGCTGAATGGCGATACTCGATATATATCGATATTTTTTCTGTGACATAATTGGTGTTTCCCCCAAAGCATTATAGCATAGCATCTCTGTTAGCTTCATTTTTTTCTGAGGCAAACCCTTTAAAAAACTGTCAGTTTTAATACAAAGCCTCGTGCCAAATGTCACACAGGTACCTTTGTTAACAGAGGTCTGCACAATATCAACATGTATAAAACAAATGAAATAAAAATAAACTGCCTGCATATATAGAATAAAAATGCTTCTTGAATAAAATAAAACAAATATCCCTTTCCTGCATAACAATTAAATTAAAATACACTGTGCAATTAATACAATGTAGACAGTAACAGGCAGACTTTTCCACTGAGGTTGACAGTTGTGCAAATAACAAAACATTTGTGCAAATCTCTAATAAAACATTCAAGTCAATTTGTCACAAAATAAGCTTTATCAAAATCATTAATTTTTTTATTTTTTTTTTAATCGATATATACGATATTGTCTCGTACCATATCGCGTTTGAAAATATATCGATATATATTAAAATCTCGATATATCGCCCAGCCCTAAGCTGTTGTGAAGTGGCACTTCATCAGAGGAAGAAACTTACAAAGGTTTTACCTTCACTGGAGCTGGTTCTTGTGATTCTGGTGCATTTGGGGATTGCATTTCAGAACTGAACTCTAAGTTTTAGTCGACTTTAATTACTAAAACAATCGTTTTATAGCTTTTTCTTGCACAGAATATTTTTACAACACAAATATTTGGATCCGAGTGGTGGACTGCTTCTCAGTCCAAACACACTGAAAACCACATGAATAACTCCACCATGTCATTTCTTCAGGCTACGTTAGATCTCTGGATGTTCCTCCAGGTTTATTTTAAGGTTTCA
Organism: Cololabis saira; assembly: GCF_033807715.1. NCBI lineage: Eukaryota > Metazoa > Chordata > Actinopteri > Beloniformes > Belonidae > Cololabis > Cololabis saira. The sequence continues at coordinate 8,209,343 of NC_084607.1, forward strand.
TTTGCTGTTTTAGCCGTATGTTTAGGTTTTCCTGCACTTAATTATCGTGTTTTGCGGTCGTCTTGTCCGTAGCTGGATCAGTGAACAGTAGCCTGGATGTTGATGTGACACGGATGAGTCTCGCTTCACGACACCTGCTGCACCTGTTCTGGTTTGGTCTGTTGGGGAATCAGTAAAACGCTTTTAGCATTGGGGAAAAACAGGTTTCTTGTTTTTACTGGAGACATAGTCACATAATGGGGGTTATACGGCTTTTATTTAAAAAATGAATAAATAAAATACTAGGAAGGAAGGAAGAGAGAAAACAAGGAAAGAAGGAAGGAAGGAAGGGAGAAAAGAGGAAGGGAAGAAGGAAGGAGAGAGCAGGAGGAAAGAAAGAAGGAAGGGAAAAAAGAAGGAAGGGAAAAAAGAAGGAAGAAAGAAATGAAGGAACGAAGGAAATGAGCCTGAAAGAAAGAAAGAAAGAAAGAAAGAAAGAAAGAAAGAAAGAAAGAAATGAGAAAGAAAGAAAGAAATGAGCCAGAAAGAAAGAAAGAAAGAAAGAAAGAAAGAAAGAAAGAAAGAAAGAAAGAAAGAAAGAAATGAGCCAGAAAGAAAGAAATGAGCCAGAAAGAAAGAAAGAAAGAAAGAAAGAAATGAGCCAGAAAGAAAGAAATGAGCCTGAAAGAAAGAAAGAAAGAAAGAAAGAAAGAAAGAAAGAAAGAAAGAAATGAGAAAGAAAGAAAGAAATGAGAAAGAAAGAAAGAAATGAGCCAGAAAGAAAGAAAGAAAGAAAGAAAGAAAGAAAGAAATGAGCCAGAAAGAAAGAAAGAAAGAAAGAAATGAGCCAGAAAGAAAGAAATGAGCCAGAAAGAAAGAAAGAAAGAAAGAAAGAAAGAAATGAGCCAGAAAGAAAGAAAGAAAGAAAGAAATGAGCCAGAAAGAAAGAAATGAGCCAGAAAGAAAGAAAGAAATGAGCCAGAAAGAAAGAAAGAAAGAAAGAAAGAAATGAGCCAGAAAGAAAGAAAGAAAGAAAGAAAGAAAGAAAGAAAGAAAGAAAGAAATGAGCCAGAAAGAAAGAAAGAAAGAAAGAAAGAAAGAAAGAAATGAGAAAGAAAGAAAGAAATGAGCCAGAAAGAAAGAAAGAAAGAAATGAGCCAGAAGGAAAGAAAGAAAAAAGGATAAATTCCCGTTGATGTGTTTTTTTGTGGCGGATCTGAGAGCGAGATAGATTTATAGTTACAAAGGTGGAGTTGAATTGGTATTTTTTTATCATCATTTTTATCGTTATGGGGATAAATGCCAGAAATGATGGTGATAAATGTTTTAGTCCACACCGCCCATCCCTAGTCTGAGTCCTTTAGGTGGAACTGATTTTCTGGGGGTGAAAAAGCAAATTGAAAGAACTTGTTTTTTTAGGCTTCAGTTGATCCAGACTTATTTATTCCGTCTGGAGACAAAGACGCCATTGAGTCCCGGCCGCTGATCAAGCAGCTAACAGCCACGACGGATCCCTGCGTTCATGTGACTGTAAAAGTGTCTGGGGTCATGCTCAGCAAGTAACTGTTCGGAATGTCAAACATCGTGTTTTTGAACAACCTGAACAGAAAAATCCTTTGCGAGCAGCTGGTGTCTCGGTGTGTTTCTGACCGACTATGTTCCCATCTCCCAGGTGGGCTGCGCGGACCTGGAGCACATCGCCGCCAGCATGAAGGCCCTGCTGGCCCCCGGGGCCACGGACGGGACGGAGATGTTCGGGGCGCTGCCGCGGCCGCGCCTCAACACCGGGGACTTCTCCCTCAAGCACTGAGGGCGGGCCGGGGAGGGCGAGCGAGCGGAGAGACGGAGAAAGGGATGAAGGGAGAGGGTCAGAGAGAGGTCAGAGAGAGGTCGTAGCGGCGGTCGGAGGTCGGAGGGAACCTGGAATATCTGGCAAATGTGACATACAGTATGTGAAACAGTGTTAAAGCTAGTAACTCCGTTTGTTTCTCACTAACATGAATTAACGGCACATGCTTTCAGGAGTATCGTACGTACAAGAAATGTTATGAACACTAATAACATTTTCAACACTACTACCCCCTCGTTGTCTACATCTCACAGCATCTCACAGTACTAGCTGCTGCACATGCAACACTACATTTGGATCCAGCGCCGCGGTGGAGAATCTCTGGGAGGTTTTGCCTTTTGGTCAGATTACCTGTGACGTGAGCTGAAAACCAACAACCCGTCTGCTCGGTTGCTGGTTCTGGTGCTCCACGCCGACCTCCAGCGGCCTCGGCTTTGGGTCGCTAGTTTATCCAAAGCTTGACGTCGCAGCTTTTTCAGAGACGTGAGAAAAAACCCGATGTCTCTCTCATCTTCAGGTTAACAGGCTGAAAAAAAATTCATCACCACCAGCTCTAAAGCTCAGTAATCGGCAAGTGGAGTTCAGTTTGGTTCATGCGCATCTTTTTCTCTTTAATAATAACTTTTTAACCCCCCCCAAAAAAAAAAAAATGACAAAAAAAGAAAACTAGCTTTGGTTTTCAGTGATGGCGATGGGCTCGGGGCTGCGACACCGGGGGTCCGTGTACTTCGCGGCCATCGGTTTTTTGTTTTCAAACGACAAAATAAAAATAGAGATATAATCAGTTTCCCATCTTTTGTTTTGTAATAAAAAACGGAAAACGGATCGTTATATATTATCCTTTATCCGTTTTCATTGATGTGTTTGAAAATCGAAATTGGGAATTAAAACAGCGAGTGGAAAACTCTTTTCTCTATTTCCTATTCGTTTCCAACGGGGGTGGGGGGCAGTATGTTAGAGTTCAGTACATGTAATTGATTGGACGCTGCAGCTGAACGGACTGTCACAACATGATGACGGAGTGAAGACAGATTACAGATTAAACTCATGTTTCACTCCCATGTTTCATATTTGATTTATTTTCTGTTTCAACATTAAAAAAAATCTAAAACTGTTAATTTTCAATCTGATCAACAAAATAACCAGAAACAACTTTCTTCATTTATTACTGCGCATGTGCAATCCCCCCATTTGTCCAATCCTTGTTTTCAGTATCCTTGGAAACGAATAGGAAATAGAGAAAAGAGTTTTCCACTCGCTGTTTTAATTCCCAATTTCGATTTTCAAACACATCAATGAAATTGGATAACGGATAATGGATAACGATCCGTTTTCCGTTTTCCGTTTTTTATTATCAAAACAAAAGATGGGGAACGGATTATTTTGGTTTATTTCTCTTTCTCTATTTTTATTTTGTCATTTGAAAACAAAAAACGGATGGCCTAAAACTGACGGAGCACTCTTGTTCAGAACAATCCTGATTGATTAATAATAATAATTGGCAGCTCACTGTCGGTCCGATGGCGTGAACTGACGCCCCGGAGCTCATGAAAAATGGACAATTCGTATCATAATCTCTTAAGTCACCCTGTTAAAAACGACAGTTTTACACCTTTTTAATTTAGAAAAGCGATTAAACATTAACGACTAGTGTTGTCTGACGCTCGTGTTTCCGCTGAAGTCTCGACAAACGCCTTCCTCCGTTTAATTGGACTCCCTTTTTCCTCCGAAACGCTCTCAGAGGCACGCCGTTAAAACAGTTAATATCAGTAGATGAATGTTGTGATCATAATGGGATGGTGCCGTCGGGTTGCCACACATGATGGAGATAATAAGGAGAAGTTTGTAACGATTCCGCTCAGCTCAAGCATTTCTCTCCAACTCAGGAACGAGGCCAGGCGAACTAAAACCACGGGGCGTTACTTTCTAAAACCGATGATTTCTAGAACAGTTTTAGGTCTTTGATAGAGTTTTTGATGATGTGCTGAAGTCTCTAGAGAGCGTTACTAACGCAGCTCCAGTCCTGTGTGTAGGTGCGGGCCGAGACACCCGCCGGCTTGTTTTGACCTTTGTGGCTTTACGTGTAACGCGGATTTCTCTTGAACCAAAACATAAAATACAAACTTAATTTAACGCTCGCGGTGACGGTAGAGTCGGATCAAGGAATAAAACCTTTCTTTTCTTCTGCAGACTGGAGTGGCTCGCAAGCAGAGTTTAATAAGATGCAGTGCAGCTGAATATCCTGGGCTTATCATTTAATTCTTCACGTATAATTCATGAAGCTCAATTCCCACGGATTCAAAGCACACTGGAATACATAAAAAAAAAAAAAAAAGCAAGGTGTTATTCCCAACTGCTGAGCTCCACATCTAATCCATGTTTCCGTCTGTTTCAGTCTGCAGCAGAGAACCAGAAACTTCTCCAAATTCCTCCTGAAATGTTTGAAAATAGTGAAAAATATTGTTCATTGACTCCAAAAATATGCATTTCTGATCATGTGACCTTCGTTGGACACATGTAGAGGTCAGGTTGAGCTGTCAGCTCCGGTCATTTACCCGGTAAGATGACCAAAAGGCCCGTTGTCACCCCTCAGCGTTAAAGGGGGAGAAGCCAGAGAAATGGTTTATAACAAAAAAAAGCTTCTGACTTGTCGATATGTGAGCAGAGGACACCAGCACCTCCTCCTACATTGCCTATTTTTACTTTTGCCAATGAATGACTGACTGATAGAATGATTGTAAATGAATACCGAATTTTAGGGGATGGTATTTTTTTTCTTTTTAATTTTTTTTTTTCTTCTTTTTGTTCTGAGTTTATTGTTGAGATGGAATGAATGAGGACGTGACTCTGTGTGCGCATGCGAGAGAGAGAGAGAGAGATGGAGTTGGTTTGAAAGGCGACGTGTCCATCTCTGACATTACAAAAACAAATAAATGTACTTTTATGTTTCAAATAAAGGAGCAACACCAAGAAAAGAGACTTGTGCATTATTGTGAGCACTCGTTTAAGGGTGCAGTGTTTCCATCCGCCGCTAGATGGCGACAGAGCGCCACAAGTGAGGCGTCACATACAGGAGCAGATGACGTCAACGTTGATGCAGCATTACAGGACTGTCTCAGAAAATTAGAATATGGTGATTTTCTGTAATGCAATTACAAAAACAAAAATGTCATACATTCTGGATTCATTACAAATCAACTGAAATATTGCAAGCCTTTTATTATTTTATTATTGCTGATCATGGTTTACAGCTTAAGAAAACTTTTAGAATATTCTGGGAATTCTGGGAAAAAATTAGAATATTCTGGGAATCTTAATCTTAAACTGTAAGCCATAATCAGCAATATTAAAATAATAAAAGGCTTGCAATATTTCAGTTGATTTGTAATGAATCCCGAATGTATGACCTTTTTTTATTTATTTTTTAATTGCATTACAGAAAATAAAGAACTTTATCACAATATTCTAATTTTCTGAGACAGTCCTGTACATTCAGGCCATTATAAAGGCTAAACTTTAAAACTATCCAATGCAATATATATATATATATATATATATATATATATATATTTTTTTTTTTTTTAATATATATATATTTATATATATATATATATTTTTTTTTATATATATATATATATTTTTTAATATATATATATTTTTATATATATATATATATATATATATATATATATGTATTTTTTTTTAAATTTTAGACAAAGGGGTGAGAGCTACTAAGCTATGCTCACTCCTTTTCGAATATGTCATTTATTTTCGGTTTTTCTGTGCTTTATTATTTTTGCTTCCTGGTAATTGGCATATTTGGAATAAACAGTACAAACAAACAAGTATAAACAAAGTCCCAAGTGTAACAAAATCAAAATAAACGTAACTTTTAATTTTGAAATACATTTAAAGAAATATGAAGTAAAACAGTTAGGCATCTTTAGATATATTATTAACTCAAGGAGCATTTTTCATGCATTGCAGACAGGGTTACAGCTCCCACACTTGATCCCCAAACTTCTTTTTTTTTTTTTTTAAAGACATCATTGATCTTTTTTCCGGATGAGACAGAATGAATTTGTGCCGACCCAGAACGCCGGGAACACTTTCTCCTTGAAGCCGGCCTGGAACCTGTGGATGAGCGTGACCTCCCTCTCGCTGTCCCCTCCCACGGAGAGGAACTGGATGACGCCGGCGGGCTGGTCCACGTACACGCCCATGGTGGGCGTGGACGCCAGCGTCACGTCCACGTTCTCGCTGTTGTGCCAGACCTGGTAGCAGGAGCCGCACCAGCCCACGCCCCAGGAGCCGCCGTTCTCCCCGATGCCGCAGGGATCCGGGCCCTTCCGGGGCGCGCTCTCCGACACCAGCCCGATCACCACCCAGCCCTCGTAGTCCACCTCCCAGTAGCCGCGCTGGCCCTGCAGCCCCTGCTTGCTCAGCACCTGGAAGGAGACACGTCATCACGTATTCAGTGATCTGGGGATCCAGATGTTTCTATCACAGACACTCAACCTTGTTTGGACAACAAACATGGTTGTTTCCTTATGTCCTATAACTTGATATTTATTATATTGCCCGTCAGAGGTGTCAAGTAACGAAGTACAAATACTTCGTTACCTTACTTAAGTAGAAATTTTGGTTATCTATACTTCACTGGAGTAATTATTTTTCAGACAACTTTTTACTTTTACTCCTTACATTTTCACGCAATTATCTGTACTTTTTACTCCTTACATTTTAAAAACAGCCTCGTTACTCTATTTCATTTCGGCCTTTAAAAAAAACTATCCAGTTAAATTGCTCCATCCGGATAGAGTGAATTTGGTTTTGGTTGTTTCAGATGTTCTTGTCCAGTTTTGTTCTTACATCCGTTCCCTCAGATTCCTGCAACTAAACTTGGATGTACATTCCAATAAAGGTTAGGATAAATGATAACATGCCTCTGAAGTTTGACATTTTGCACCATTACAATACTTATAGGTAACTAGTCATCATATCTCCTGCTCTCTGAAACACATGTTAATGCTCAATAGTACACATATATGGTTCTTTAATATATTTGCATTATACTAAGATGCATTCATTTTCAATGGCTTTTGTCCTTAATGGCTTTTTTCCCCCTTACATTACTTTTACTTTTATACTTTAAGTAGTTTTGAAACCAGTACTTTTATACTTTTACTTGAGTAAAAAACTTGAGTTGATACTTCAACTTCTACAGGAGTATTTTTAAACTCTAGTATCTATACTTCTACCTGAGTAATGAATGTGAATACTTTTGACACCCCTGTCAATATCTCAAATACACCTAAATAAAGAGGGTGTGTTAGTTTGAATGATTTGATTCGATGGTCACCTAACTGTCCTACCTGTGGAGAGTGCTCATATCGCTCTGGCCTGTTGGGGTAAGGACAGACAGCGTCCGAGGTTCGAGCCACCTTGGAGCCTCCCTCAGAAATCCACAACAGCTTCTGTGCAGTTTTATCATCCAGGGACACGGGGAGCCAGTCTGGAGGAGTTACCAGGGAAGACAAGCAGAGGACAGCAAAGTGAGCAAAGAAATGAGTCTGTTTTAACACATCAATGATCGAGAATTTAATATCTCCATTTTCAAATTTGACTTTGACCCAGACAGTCGTGAATTTAGCTTAGAGTTTTACTGAGCTGCAGAAAGATAAGCGCTTGTGTCCTCATCTTAACCTGTCCTAAAGCAACCTTTGATACGAGCAGAGGTGGGTAGTAACGAGTTATATTTACTCCCTTACATTTACTTGAGTAAGTTTTGGGAAATTTTGTACTTTTAGGAGTAGTTTTGAATCACTATACTTTTTACTTTTACTTGAGTAGATTTGTGAAGAAGAAACTGTTACTCTTACTCCGCTACATTAGGCTACGTTGATCTGTTACTTTTCTTTTATCCCTTTCATCCACATACGCGTCAATCTCATGAGATCACTGGCTGATTCTTTTGGAAAAATGTTTGTTTTTGCACGTTTTGTCACATTTACAGACTCAAACACACACAGAGTTTCTATGAGTTCATGTTTGTTCTAGTTCTGCCCAGTTAAAAAAGAAAAGTACAAAGGCTTGAAATTTTGTGCTACTTGTGCTTAATTTATTTTTTTTATTCTGTTATTATTTTATTTATTTTATTATTTATTAAAGTACTTGAATTAACTTTAAGATTATTTTAATTTAAGCATTTTTTTTATTTTTTATTAATTCTAATTTATTTTATTATTTCATTGATTTAATTTGCCTGAAGATGATTATTTTGTACTTTTGTCTGTTTGCATGGTTGTGTTAAAAAAATAAATCAGACGTTACTCAACAGTTACTCAGTACTTGACTAGTTTTTTCACCAAGTACGTTTTTACTTTTACTCAAGTTATTATTTGGATGACTACTTTTTACTTCTACTTGAGTCATATTATTCTGAAGTAACAGTAATTTTACTTGAGTACAATTTTTGCCTCCTCTACCCACCTCTGGATACGAGTAGGAGTCTGTAACATTTCTCCACCCTCGCCCGGGCCGTCCCCACATATTTAACATGCCAACATGTCGTCTGAGAGAAATCCTGCTTCCTGCACGTTTGAGCTGGATCACCAAAAAGAAGAAGAAGAAGAAGAAGAAATCCGGCAACAAGTGGAGATGCTGATCCAAGAGCAGAGATCTGCTGAAGACGCTGTAACAGTTTTATTCAGCAAAGTAATCAGTATTTTAAGTTTGTCGTCCCTTTAATCCTAGAAGTTCTTGTAGATACTCCGGCTCAAATAAACTTGAATGGTCGTCAAATTCAAACGCTTCAGTCAGATACAGAAATCAGCTGAATATTCAGCCCTGTCATGTGGAAGTGCATTAATGATAAATGTCTGTGGATCCCCCCAGAGTCATGACAAGTCTGTTCTGGATCCAGTAAGACGATCAAAGCGGATCACAGAGCATCATAATGTCAGACTTGGTCAGTTTTCAGACTGCCTTCCTCTTTCCTCTCGTCCCACCAGCTGCCACTCAACATTTATTACACGGATCAAAGCATTTCCAGCGGCTTTGTCTCCCTGTAAACGTCAGAATGACATGACCTCAGTAATGGATGAAGAAATATGGCTTTGAAGTAACCAGTAGTAGCAGAAATGCTCTTGGTATTAAACACCGAACAGAGAACTTGCTGAGAAACGATAACAGCTGCTGCGGGAGAACCACGGCGGATGGAAACACACAGTGATGTGCACGTCACAGACGGGAGGAAAGTCTGCGGCTGCACAGCTCTCAGCACCAAGGCCAAACAGTTCCTCTTGTATTATCGCCGCTCTCCCCGAGCTCTCTGCTATGCAGAGTCATGTGATAAATCTTTTAGATTTAGCCGTCAGGCCCTCGCTTCGCCTTTCTCCCTTCGCACATTTTAACTCTCTCTTTTGAATCTTCAGCTGTCTGGTGGGTTTTGCAAGGCTGTTTTTGTCGTCACTGCTTCGTTTTTTGGACTGTTTCTATATGAAATGTTACACCTTTCTATTATGCATCACTGCAAATGCTCTGATTTTTGAATTAAAATAAACAAAAGGAGAACAAAAATTTTCCCATAATCAATTACTTCACATTAAAACTTCATCTACAATTTAAGTTACTGAGTGATACGCTGGAGCAGGGGTCTGCAACCCAAAATGTTGAAAGAGCCATATTGGACCAAAAACACAAAAAACAAATATGTCTGGAGCCGCAAAAAATGAAGAGTCTTGTCTAAGCCTTAGAATGAAGGCAACACATGCTGCATGTTTCTATATTAGTTAGAACTGGGGGGAGATTTTTTTTCATTGTGCACTTCGAGAAAAAAGTCGAAATGTCGAGAAAAAAATTGAAATTTCAAAAAAAAAAAGTCCAAATGTCGAGATTAATGTTGAAGTACAATCTTGAGAAAAAAGTCGAAATGTCGAGATTAAAAAGGAAGGGGAAAAGGAATAAAAAAGATAAAAAAAGGAAAAAAAAGAAAAAAGGAAAGAAAAAACAAAAAGAGAAAAAAAGGAAGAAAAAAGAAGAAAAAAGGAAAAAAAGAAAAAAAAGAAAAAAAATTTGGACCAAAAACACAAAAAACAAATATGTCTGGAGCCGCAAAAAATGAAAAGTCTTGTATCAGCCTTAGAATGAAGGCAACACGTGCTGCATGTTTCTATATTAGTTAGAACTGGGGGAAGATTTTTTTTTTTCATTATGCACTTCAAGAAAAAAGTCAAAATGTTGAGAAAAAAGTTGAAATGTCAAGAAAAAAGTCGAAATGTCAAGAAAAAAGTCGAAATGTCGAGAAAAAAGTCGAAATGTCAAGAAAAACGTCAAAATTTCGAGATTAATGTTGAAGTACAATCTCGAGAAAAAAGTTGAAATGTTGAGAAAAAAGTCAAAATGTCGATAAAAAAGTCCAAATATAGAGAAATAGGTTGAAATGTCGAGATTAAAAAAAGAAGAAAAAAAAGAAGAAAAAAAGAGAAGAAAAGGAAAAAAAAATTGAAAAAAGACAAAATAAGGAAAAAAAAGAAAAAAAGAAGAAAAAAAAGGAAAAAAAGAAGAAAAAAAGGTCAAACATTTTTTGAGAAAGCTCCAGGAGCCACTAGGGCGGCGCTAAAGAGCCGCATGCGGCGGCTCTAGAGCCGCGGGTTGCCGACCTCTGCTCTGGAGTGTGTTTGGTCTGATATTACTATGTGTGTGGTACTTGTGTGCAGAAATCAGAGTCTGTATTATTTAATAAAGATGCTGCTACAGATGAGTGATGGTGTACTTTACTTAACTCTGAAATGCATATATAAATTTCAAAGGCCGTGTGTATGTGATTATTTCAAAGTCTTAGGCGGAGTTACATTTCATGAAGTCAGCTCTGGTAGTCGGTTCAGGGATATTTGGCTCATATGACTGCAGGGTTTCTAAAGAAAGATGAAAGACACGCGTTAGACTGTAACGAGAGCATATTATACGTAATTCAAACGACAGTAATGCTCAGAGGATCTCATCTTTTGCTGATTTACAGGGGCCTTTCTAGAGCAGGGCTCCCTGCTGCTCTTTACCTTCTGGAGTGCTGCTGCCTTTTCTTCCTGCAAAAGAAAAAGAGGAAAAGTGTGATTTCCTGTCATCCGCCTCAGACCCCGTGCAGAGAATTACAGTTCCTGCTCAGGGATTCTTCTCACATCGGCTTATGTGACAGAGAACTGAAATGCACTCAAGGTGGCTCTGCTGGTTTCTTTAAACCTTTTCATCTCCCTGCGGGCCGCTCGTTCATCACAGCGGCTGCTGGGGCCACTCATCTGCGCTAAATCACCACAGGTGATTTACTGAACTGTGTAGATCACAGGCGTGTGTGTGTGCGTGTGTGTTTGTGTGTGTGTTTGTGTGTTTGTGTGTGCAATGTCAAGTCTGCGTGGGTTCATGACGCGACCTCCAAGCAGAGGTGTCAAGTAACGAAGTACAAATACTTCGTTACCTTACTTAAGTAGAAATTTTGGTTATCTATACTTCATTGGAGTAATTATTTTTCAGACGACTTTTTACTTTTACTCCTTACATTTTCACGCAATTATCTGTACTTTTTACTCCTTACATTTTAAAAACAGCCTCGTTACTCTATTTCATTTCGGCCTTTAAAAAACAACTATCCAGTTAAATTGCTCCATCTGGATAGAGTGAATTTGGTTGTGGTTGTTTCAGATGTTCTTGTCCAGTTTTGTTCTTATCCGTTCCCTCAGATTCCCGCAACTAAACTTGGATGTACATTCCAATAAAGGTTAGGATAAATGATAACATGCCTCTGAAGTTTGACTTTTTGCACCATTACAATACTTATAGGCAACTAGTCATCATATCTCCTGCTCTCTGAAACACATAATGCTCAATAGTACACATATATCGTTCTTTAATATATTTGCATTCATTTTCAATGGCTTTTGTCCTTAATGGCTTTTTTCCCCCTTACATTACTTTTACTTTTATACTTTAAGTAGTTTTGAAACCAGTACTTTTATACTTTTACTGGAGTAAAAAACTTGAGTTTATATTTCAACTTCTACAGGAGTATTTTTAAACTCTAGTATCTATACTTCTACCTGAGTAATGAATGTGAATATTTTTGACACCTCTGGTCACAGACGCAGGTTCTAGGGGGCGGGGCCAGATATTCACCTCCACCTGCCCATTTCCATGACATGTGCCTCTTTTGAAATGTTGAAGCAAATGCTTGATGCAAAGATGGGGAGGCAGATGTCAGTATCATTGAAGCATTCCCGAACGAAGGGACCAGTTGTGATGGGGCTGAATTCTTCTCCTGTTTGTCACTTCAGGCAAACTAATATGTGCTCTCAAGCTCAGAAAATGTTATTTTTCCACTATATGTCCCACTCAATGTTCCTAGTTTAGTTTAGTTTATTTTCGGTCATGACACAAAAAAAAAGAATAAAAATGACAGCAAGAAAAAGAATACACTGTTCAAAAAAAACATTAGAAAAAAGTTTCCAATATACAAATAAACAAATAACATCTAGACCGAAAAAGGTGAAGGCTGAAGCAAAGCTTATTATTTGCCTACCCTCAAAAAGATTAATTAAATTAATGAAATAAAAGCAAGAAAGACTGCCAGTAAAACAAATTGCCTCCACGGGGATAACAAAAATTCCTCAAGAAATAAAAAAGATTTTTAAAATAAAGGTCTACATGTTACCTTCATCCTTAAAAAATCAAATCAAATCACCAATTAAATAAATACCTAAATCAACATAGCAAGCATCACCACTCATTAATTTGATATAAGGAAATCATCCTTCTTTTCAGTGTTTTTTTAAATAAGGTTAAGGTTCTACATAATTTCAAATCCCTATCCAACTTATTCCATACTTCTATATCCTATAATTTAATAATTTTCAAGAAAACAATCCAAAAATGTAACTACATTCTTATTTGTAAGCTTCACTTTACCTGGAAGCATCTATGTAAATTTAAACATTTAGCTTTTTCTTTTCTTTTAAGGTTTTTTTTTATCAGTAATGTGATGAATGCAGTCGGGGTGCGAGCAAATCAGTGCAGGATGTCAGCATGAAATAATTCAGGTTACAGACTTCAGCAGGGAAAGCCACGCGTCCAGAATAAAACCATCCAGTCAAAGCATTCATCAGAAACAACGCCGGCATCGGGAAAAGCTGTAAATAATAGAGGATAGATTTTTTCCTCCTTTCTTTTTCTTTTCAACGTGTGTGTGAGCAAGAGTGAGAGAGACTGCGATCACGGAAAAAAGCCTTTGCAGCAGAAATTTCTTCAAACATTAATTGTCCATTCATGCGTTGTTTTATTTAGTTTCAACTCATGTCAAGTATAAACAATCAATCTTGATAAATTAACCCATTATTTTAAGTTAAAAATCTTTATTTCTTAGGTCAATATTAAATATTAATAATGGATGATACTCAATTTTTGTGAGTATCTCTTATATACTCGGAGAGTATGGGGTCCGGGGCCCTCTACTAAGGGCTGTCCGGTCTCTGTATGATCGGAGCAGGAGTCTGGTTCGCATTGCCGGCAGTAAGTCAGACTTGTTCCCGGTGCATGTTGGACTCCGGCAGGGCTGCCCTTTGTCACCGGTCCTGTTCATAATTTTTATGTACAGGATTTCTAGGCGCAGCCAGGGGCCGGAGGGGATCCGGTTTGGGAACCTCAGGATTTCATCTCTGCTTTTTGCGGATGATGTTGTCCTGTTGGCTTCATCGGACCGGGACCTCCAGCATGTGCCGGGGCGGTTTGAGGCCGAGTGCGACGCGGCTGGGATGAAAATCAGCACCTCCAAGACCGAGGCCATGGTTCTCCACCGGAAAAGGGTGGCATGCCTTCTCCGGGTGGGTGGAGAAGTCCTGCCTCAGGTGGAGGAGTTCAAGTATCTCGGGGTCTTGTTCACGAGTGAGGGAACAATGGAGCGTGAGATTGACAGACGGATCGGTGCAGCGTCCACAGTTATGCGGTCGATGTACCGGACCGTCGTGGTAAAGAGGGAGCTGAGTCGAAAGGCGAAGCTCTCGATTTACCGGTCAATCTACGCCCCTACCCTCACCTATGGTCATGAACTTTGGGTAGTGACCGAAAGGACAAGATCGCGGATACAAGCGGCCGAGATGAGTTTCCTCCGCAGGCTGGCTGGACGCTCCCTTAGAGATAGGGTGAGGAGTTCGGTCACCCGGGAGGAGCTCGGAGTCGAGCCGCTGCTCCTTCACATTGAGAGGAGCCAGCTGAGGTGGCTTGGACATCTGTATCGGATCCTCCTGGACGCCTCCCTAGGGAGGTGTTCCAGGCATGTCCCTCCCTAGGGAGGTGTTCCAGGCATGTCCCTCCTCCCTAGGGAGGTGTTCCAGGCATGTCCCTCCTCCCTAGGGAGGTGTTCCAGGCATGTCCCTCCTCCCTAGGGAGGTGTTCCAGGCTTGTCCCACCGGGAGGAGACCCCGGGGAAGACCCAGGACACGCTGGAGAGACTATGTCTCTCGGCTGGCCTGGGAACGCCTCGGACTCCCCCCGGAAGAGATGGAGGAAGAGCTGGAGGAAGAGATGGAGGAAGTGTCTGGGGTGAAGGAAGTCTGGGCATCTCTGTTGAGTCTGCTGCCCCCACGACCCGGGAACTGTTAAGCGGCGGACGATGGATGGATGGATATCTCTTATAAGTATCTCTTATGTCATGTTGTCATTTTAAAGGCCATCTGTGAGTCAGTTTATGCAGCGCTAAACTAATAAAATCTGACTGTAACCGACAATTAAAGTTAATTTTTTTGCCAATATTTTCCACTGTGAAGTGTTTTTTCACTACTGGATGCCCTACATTTCCTCCAGGATTAATAAAGCGTCCGTCCGTCCGTCCGTCCGTCCGTCCGTCCGTCCGTCCATCTATCTATCTATCTATCTATCTATCCATCCATCCATCCATCTATCAGGTATTTGTCAGGTAACATCATGGTCTGTCTCTAGAAATCATGATTGCCAAAAAAAACTAAACATATTTGGTTATTTAAAAAAAGTGTTACCAGAATGTTCTCATTAGGCCAGGCTTTTCACAAATATATATTTTAGTTACACGTATTGGTGTTTTAATCGTGTGTTTGGTAATAACATCCATTACTCTTTCATCAGTGGATCCTGATGAAAGACAAGTAGAAGGACAGACTGAAGGTCGTGGACTCGTCTGACTCACCTCTCTCTTTGCTCTGTTTCATGCAAGAAGACAACAGGTGAGACGGAGATGATAATAAAAAGTCTTGAGGAGAGTTCGGGGAGGCTACGAGAGGAATAAAATTAGAAGTGAGATATGTGGAGGAATGCCACACGGAAATTAGATTCATCCTCAAATGTGTGAGTCGTGTTGGGCGCCTATCTCAGAGGAGAAGAGAACACCTCAGGTGGAGCGAGTGAGACGGATGATGAGTGTGGAGTGGGCGGTAAGTTGGATGACTGAAAATATGCGAGATGTCTCTGTCTGGTGTGTGGAAGTGAAACCTCCTGCGGCCGGCTGTCCTTGCTTGCCAGGATCAGCATGAAAGCCCCCGCAGGGATAAACAGATACACAAAAAGACTGATGAGTTGACGCTGCGGCGGCGGAGACATCGCTGCCACAGAAGGGGGGGTGCAGGACGGAGGTGAAGCGATGAATACATTCAAAGGCAGCGGGCCCATAAACATGACGCCTCGTAAATCAAGCCGGGAATAATGGAGGGATGCTGGAGCGAGGCCGCGCCTCAGGAGGATCTACGGGAACGAAATCTGTTTTAAAAGATGAAGGATTTCTGTCTGCCGGATTTTGGAGCGGATAGGGATGGGCGGTATGGACTAAAAAATGTATCACGATCATTTCTGGCATTTATCCCGATAACGATAAAAATGACGATTAAAAAAAATACCAATTCAACTCCACCTTTGTAACTATAAATCTATCACCACATTCAGTCTTTGGAGCCAAAACACTGCTCTAAAAGAATAATAAATGCTACTAAACTACACCAATGGGAATTTATCTTTCTTTCTTTCTTTCTTTCTTTCTTTCTTTCTTTCTTTCTTTCTTTCTTTCTTTCTTTCTTTCTTTCTTTCTTTCTTTCTTTCTTTCTTTCTTTCTTTCTTTCTTTCTTTCTTTCTTTCTGGCTCATTTCCTTCCTTCCTTCCTTCCTTCCTTCCTTCCTTCCTTCCTTCCTTCCTTCCTTCCTTCCTTCCTTCCTTCCTCCTTCCTTCTTTCCTTCCTCCCTCCCTCCCTCCTTCCTTCCTCCTTCCTTCCTTCCTTCCTTCCTTCCTTCCTTCCTTCCTTCCTTCCTTCCTTCCTTCCCCCTTCTTTCCTTCTTTCCTCCTTCCTTCCTTCCTTCCTTCCTTCCTTCCTTCCTTCCTTCCTTCCTTCCTTCCTTCCTTCCTTCCTTCCTTCCTTCCTTCCTTCCTTCCTTCCTTCCTTCCTTTTTCCCTTCCTTCCTTCCTTCCTTCCTTCCTTCCTTCCTTCCTTCCTTCCTTCCTTCCTTCCTTCCTTCCTTCCTTCCTTATTTTCTTCCTTCCTTCCTTCCTTCCTTCCTTCCTTCCTTCCTTATTTTCTTCCTTCCTTCCTTCCTTCCTTCCTTCCTTCCTTCCTTCCTTCCTTATTTTCTTCCTTCCTTCCTTCCTTCCTTCCTTCCTTCCTTCCTTCCTTCCTTATTTTCTTCCTTCCTTCCTTCCTTCCTTCCTTCCTTCCTTCCTTCCTTATTTTCTTCCTTCCTTCCTTCCTTCCTTCCTTATTTTCTTCCTTCCTTCCTTCCTTCCTTCCTTCCTTCCTTCCTTCCTTCCTTCCTTCCTTCCTTCCTTCCTTCCTTCCTTCCTTCCTTCCTTCCTTCCTTCCTTCCTTCCTTCCTTCCTTCCTTCCTTCCTTCCTTCCTTTTTCCCTTCCTTCCTTCCTTCCTTCCTTCCTTCCTTCCTTCCTTCCTTCCTTCCTTCCTTCCTTCCTTCCTTCCTTCCTTCCTTCCTTATTTTCTTCCTTCCTTCCTTCCTTCCTTCCTTCCTTCCTTCCTTATTTTCTTCCTTCCTTCCTTCCTTCCTTCCTTCCTTCCTTCCTTCCTTATTTTCTTCCTTCCTTCCTTCCTTATTTTCTTCCTTCCTTCCTTCCTTCCTTCCTTCCTTCCTTCCTTCCTTCCTTCCTTCCTTCCTTCCTTCCTTCCTTCCTTCCTTCCTTCCTTATTTTCTTCCTTCCTTCCTTCCTTCCTTCCTTATTTTCTTCCTTCCTTCCTTCCTTCCTTCCTTCCTTCCTTCCTTCCTTCCTTCCTTCCTTCCTTCCTTCCTTCCTTCCTTCCTTCCTTCCTTCCTTCCTTCCTTCCTTCCTTCCTTCCTTCCTTCCTTCACGTACGTTGTGTGTGGATTTAACACAGAACCATAAATCATCTTTACACAAAAACGTCATCAACGGGAATTTATCATTTTTACCGCGAGATGACAAATTCTTATTGTGAGGAATTTTTTTGACGGTTTATCGTGAACGGTAAAATATCGCCCATTCCTAATCCATGCCGACGTCTGTCTGTCTGTCTGCACGTCTGAGCGTCTCAGAAAGGTCAGCTGTCGAGCTCACGGCGCCTCATGGGAACTGTTTGTTTTGGACGGGGTGCAAGGCAGATTTTTTCCTTTCCCAGATTCCTTTCGCGAGCAAAATTATCTGTGCAGATCAGGTTCAGAACAATCCACTGAGACAGCAGGATAGGATGCTGGTGGGATCAGAGGGAGGCAGACGGACATCCAGGCCCATTCCTCCAGTGGGCATCAGGTGTCACGGCTTCCTGGCTGGAAGCCCGACGGGTGACGAGCATGGGATGAAGATGGGAGACATGTAAAACCGCTGGGAAAAGGAAGAATCAAGGGCGTAGGTTTGGTCTCAACATTGGTAGGGACGATATAACAGCATAACCTGCATGTACTTTTTGCTGGGGACGGGACATTAATAAGACCAAACAGATTGGGTGAACGGGGGTCAGGGCTACATTTGTCACAAATATCAACCTAATTAATTGATAGGCTAAATGATCAATGCAAAATAAATCTGTATTGACTTATACTAACTTTCATGTGTATTGGTTCACCTGATACACGGTTCCATTCAAACCTTTGTTTTCAAAAACTACTAAAGAAACATTTTGAAAACTTCCAGAATATTCCAGGATTTTGTTAGCAATTTAAATTGCAATATTTGAACATAATTTAAATTATATTAACATACACAATAAATACAAACTTATTAATAATCTCTTTACTACTACTTAACCTATATATGGAACTATATGCTAGCCTACATTGTCCTTCACCACAAGAGTAATACATTGCTTTAATTGGTTGTCTCTTTCACCTTCTTTTCTACGATGGAGTATTAGGGCCAAACTAAGACAAAAAAAAAATTGGAAATTACGAGAATAAAGTCATAAAATTACGAGAATAAAGTCAAAACCTAATGTTGCGAGAATAAAGTTGTAATATTACGAGAATAAAGTCGTAATATTACGAGAATAAAGTCATAAAGTTACGAGAATAAAGTCAAAACCTAATGTTGCGAGAATAAAGTTGTAATATTACGAGAATAAAGTCGTAATATTACGAGAATAAAGTCATAATATTAGGAGAATAAAGTCGTAATATTACGAGAATAAAGTCATAGCCTAATGTTGCGAGAATAAAGTCGTAATATTACGACTTTATTCTCGTAATTTCAATTTTTTTTTGTCTTGGTTTGGCCCTAATATTCCGTCGTACTTTTCCCTTATCTTCCTCTCTAAAATGCATCAGTGGGTCGAGCAATTATGGAAAAAATGGTCAAGTCATCAGCCAATCAAACGTGCGCTTGAGGGAAAAAAATAGACCGGCAAATTCAGCAAGTGAAAAGGAGTAAATGTAAGTCTGTACATAATGAAAATAATTCACTTAATAATGGTAGGGTCAATTCTACCCTTACAACATTTGGGAAGACAATTTAAATTACCTTTATATCTGAACTCATTATATAATGCAAATAAGGTTGCTTAAAAGTTGGTGGGGACAATTTGAGCCTCCTGAAAAGTTGTTAGTGTTATGTCCCTACCGTCCCTATGCAAACCTACGCCCTTGGGAAGAAGGACTCAAGAAAAGGTTGGATTCTGAATCCTCACAAAAGAGGACTTCCAAAAGTTTCCAAGTTGGATTTTCACAATCAGTCACAATCACTTGGGTTGGGTGTATCTAAAAGCCAAGAGCAGCAGCTGATCACATGTCTGCTTATTTATTCACTTCACGGAGACAAAGTAAACTTGGTATGATTAATTTGTAAAGGAGACTTCAAAGTGCTCCGAGTGACATCACGCTACAACCAAGCAGCTGCAAGTAACGCTGGGCAGATTTCCCAGATCATCACTGGGAAAACCAGGGACAGGAAAAGGCAGAAGCTCAACGTTTCCCAGAGGTGTCAAAAGTATTCACATTCATTACTCAGGTAGAAGTATAGATACTAGAGTTTAAAAATACTCCTGTAGAAGTTGAAGAATCAACTCAAGATTTCTACTCAAGTAAAAGTATAAAAGTACTGGTTTCAAAACTACTTAAAGTATAAAAGTAAAAGTAATGTAAGGGGGAAAAAGTAATTAAGGACAAAAGCCATTGAAAATGAATGCATCTTAGTATAATGCAAATATATTAAAGAACCATATATGTGTACTATTGAGCATTAACATGTGTTTCAGAGGGCAGGAGATATGATGACTTGTTGCCTATAAGTATTGTAATGGTGCAAAAAGTCAAACTTCAGAGGCATGTTATCATTTATCCTAACCTTTATTGGAATGTACATCCAAGTTTAGTTGCAGGAATCTGAGGGAACGGATGTGAGAACAAAACTGGACAAGAACATCTGAAACAACCACAACCAAATTCACTCAATCCGGATGGAGCAATTTAACTGGATAGTTTTTTTTAAAGGCCGAAATGAAATAGAGTAACGAGGCTGTTTTTAAAATGTAAGGAGTAAAAAGTACAGATAATTGCATGAAAATGTAAGGTGTAAAAGTAAAAAGTCGTCTGAAAAATAATTACTCCAGTGAAGTATAGATAACCAAAATTTCTACTTAAGTAAGGTAACGAAATATTTGTACTTTGTTACTTGACACCGCTGACGTTTCCACCTGTAACAAAGAGAAGTAATGAAGCAACGCATGCAGAGACAGGTGAGGGACACCGCAAGAAGGACAGAAACTCTGAAGGTGGACAGAAATACGAGCGATGAAACTTAGACTACAACACCGGAGCACCAGCGGTCGCAGAGATGCTGCTGCGTTGACATGATTAATCCAGGCTGAAGTAAAAACGACGGGGTGCAAGGCGACGAAGGACGCTTGGCCCGGAGACGACTCACAGGGACGGCCAGCATGAGGACACTTAATGACATCTAATAAACACCATTGGATACACATTGTAAACTGGTAGTAAAACACTGTGACGAGCAATAAATCAGGTCTTTACAGCTGCCCAGGCTTAAATCAAGGGGGGAAATCATGCACATATGCTTCTTGTGTTGATTGAATAATTGCTGTTGCAGTCTGAGTTTGAAACTCCAACGTGAGGGGGACACACGATAAGAGAGGAAGGAAAGAAATTAGCCTGTGTTGAAAAAATCGATTTTCTGATTCTAAATCGATTATCATATTCATTCCTAAAAATCGATTTGAATGTCTAAAGATCGATTTTTTTTTTATTACATTTTTTTTTTCTTTTTTATCATCATTACATTTTTTCCTGATGAACTTTAATCCCAGTAGTTTTGAAAACTCTTGAACTAAATTAACTTTTCTTTAGAGAAAATGCTGGACATTTCAGCTTAAATTTCTAAATGTTATATTAGTTCAATGAAGTTCATATTATCTATATTTACTATAGCTTGTTTGGTTTCTCTGTTATCGGACACGGTTTGTCATGAAATACCTGAAAAATGCCGGTGCTTCATGGCAAGCTGTGTGTCTGGTGACAGAATAAATCAGACAAGCTAAAATAATTTGTTTACTGCTTGAGCTGTTGCAATTTCTTTCTTTTTTTGCACTTTAAATGGATATTGAAATGCCTATTTGAGTTATTTATTTCTTAGTTATTTCACAATAATTATTGTTGAATTATTATTTCAATAGTTATTTTACAGTCATATAATCCAGGCAACACTAACCCAAATCAATATCGAATCGAATCAAATCTTGATAATCGATTCTGAATCTTAAGAATCGGAATCTAATCGATTCTTGACATTTGAATCGATACCCAGCTCTAGAAAGAAAACAGTCATTCTGAACTCGTTTAGGAGGAAAAAGTGCAGTTAAAAGTTTCATCCGAGACCATGTGACGAAATGTGATTTCATCATAAACCTCATTACTGAGCAGCATATTTGCGTCTCATCAGTGTCTTTGATGGCGTGAAGCGGTTTCATCCCCCCCACAGGTGCCTGGAAACACTCGGGTCAGACTCGGGTCCTTACCTGCTTTCTTGGGCATGGTGGTGTTGATGTTCAGCTTCGGACGGGGGGGTTCTTGTGACTTTGCTCCTGAGCCCGAGGGTCAGTTTTATTAACCTCTGGATGAGTGGGGAGGGGAAGAGACGAGCGGGGAGGAGGGGGCGCCGGGTTCTGGTCGTATCAGGGAGGAAGGGATGATTCCGTCACACCAAACCTGGGATCAGACTGATGGAGAAGAGCAAGTAGCAGTAGTAGTAGTAGTAGTAGTAGTATATCTGATGGATACACGTGTGTTTGTATACTCATGGACAAAGCAAGCACAAATAATTGCAGATTAATGTAATATAGGATGACATGACAATCTTGACATTTCGACTTTTTTCTCGAAATTTTGACTTTTTTTTCAAGATTGTACTTCAACTTTTTTCTTTACATTTCGACTTTTTTCATGAAATTTTGACTATTTCCTCGACTTTTTTCTCAACATTTCGACTTTTTTCTCGACATTTCAACTTTTTTCTCAAGATTGTACTTCAACTTTTTTCTTTACATTTCGACTTTTTTCATGAAATTTTGACTATTTCCTCGACTTTTTTCTCAACATTTCAACTTTTTTCTCGACATTTCGACTTTTTTCTTGACATTTCAACTTTTTTCTCAAGATTGTACTTCAACATTAATCTTGACATTTCAACTTTTTTCTCGAAATGTTGACTTTTTTTCTCGAAATTTCGACTTTTTTCTTTACATTTCGACTTTTTTCAAGACATTTTGACTATTTCCTCGACTTTTTTCTCAACATTTCCACTTTTTTCTCGACATTTCGACTTTTTTCTCAAGATTGTACTTTAACATTAATCTTGACATTTCGACTTTTTTCTCGGAATTTTGACTTTTTTCTCGACATTTCGACTTTTTTCTCAACGTGCATAATAAAAAAAAAAATCTTCCCCCAGTTATAACTAATATAGCTACATGCAGCATGTGTTGCCTTCATTCTAAGGCTGATACAAGACTTTTCATTTATTGCGGCTCCAGACATATTTGTTTTTTGTGTTTTTGGTCCAATATGGCTCTTTCAACATTGTGGGTTGCCGACCCCTGTTATAGATGTTATTTTCTTTTTTTTTATAATATTTTTATCCCGATTTTTTCCCCATTTTATCACCCAGTGCTTCTACCTAAGTGACAGTCATTGCTCCCCTCTACCAACCCCGGGAGAGCCCTACAGTAGATATTATTTTCTGTACGGGGAGGACGACCCGTCTGTGTGCAAGAAGGCAGCCGGCTCCTCACTGGGAAGCTGTCATCAGTCTGAAACCCCATCAATCCCCGGCTGCAGCTGGTGCCAAGGACTCGGGGACGGTGACGGGGGGGGCAAAGTGCGGCGAACTGTTGAGGTGCAGAGCTTGAAACTGTCACTAGGATGTGAGCGTTGATTATCAACCACCAAGGAGGTCATTAAGGTCAAACACAAAAACCAGGATGGAGGGGAACTAGACTTCTTTTTTCTTTGTTTTTACAGATGTTTCACTTTTCATCTCTCGTTGGTCAACATGTGAACAAATGAGTGAGGGATTTGTCATGTAGTGAATAAAATAATCACATTTTCTGTGTTTAAGTGACTTGCAACTTAAAAAGTCCAACAGATATATTTGTTTGTGGCTCCCTAGGTTTAAAAATGTAATTCGGTCACCCGTTCAGATTTGCAGACGATAATAACTGAACTATCCATCCTTCTGGTCTTTACTCTGCTCCAACGACCCAGCTGCATGTGCTGGACTTGTCAGGGTTTGACATTTCCCCTAGTTTGTTTCTGTTTTGCCCCGCCTGTGTCCCATCTGCCCTGATTGTCTGCACCTGTGTCTCGTTATCCCCTGTGTATATCTGGTCTTGTCAATCCCTTGCTCCTTGTGGTTCCGTACTGTGTTTTCCTCCATGTGTCCTGCCTGTTTTTGCTACAGTTTTTTTATCCCTGTTTCTGTGTGTGTTTTTGATCCTGCTAAGCAGCGCTTTGTTTTTTGTTTTGGAAAATAAACAATTTTTGTTGCGAACTCCTGCCTCGCTCTCCTGCATCTGGGTCCTCACCACACCAGTCCTGACAGTACTTCAAAAAGGTTGAGATGCTGATTCCTTGTAAAACAACTCACTGTAAACAGAGATGTAAATGAAAAGTACCATATGTAATAATTACACTTTGATATAATCTAAAAATCAACCAACTTAATGTAAGTGAACTAAAAACAACTGCTTTGTCACAATGTTAAAACTGTTGATGAAAGTGACACTGCCATGCCACCGCAGTCTTTGTGACATGTTTTGGTTAAAATATATCAAAAACAGCTTCGGAAATAGTGTCAGCTTTTCGAAAAAAAACTTCCAAATACCCGTCCTTTCGATATCTTTAAATAAATCTGTGTCTCCGTATCTCTCACTTCTGCTAAACGCTCCAGTTTCCCTCCTACATCACATCACCTTCTTTCACATCTCCATCCTCAATCAATCCAAACGCTGTGCACGTAACGTCTGGATACTGATGAACAGCGGGAAGATATTCATGTGCGACTCAGAACATTTCATCCCGGCTCTTCTAGATCGTTACAACTTAATAAGAAAGGCGCTCCTGTCATGAGAACGTGCCTCGCTGCATCACTGGAAGCATTTTAATGAGGTGCAGCTGCACGCTGGGAGCAGGTACCTCATACACCTTGGGCCAAACTTCCAAACAGCTTTCAGCGCCGTCTTCTCGCTGCTGTCAGTGAACCAGGCTCCCACTGTATTGTGCCATGACCTTCGGGAGTGTTTAGGAGAGCTTTATTTTACGCTCAATGATCACTATGTCATATTCCGGTGTACATTACTGCTGTTCTTGGCTGTTACATGCCCTATCCTGTTACCTCATTACACGCAGACATGATGGGGTAAAGCTGAACCAGGCGGGACGCTGGGCTGCCGTCGTGCCGTACCACGTGACATGTAAAGGCCTGCTGGGATGTTTCTCCGGGCTGCAGTCCAAACTGTAGTTTTCTTAAAGGGGACCTATTATGAAAAACACGTTTTTTCTTGCTTTAACATATATAAAGTGTTCTCTCCTCAGCCTGCCAACTCAGAGGAGGAGGAAAGCAACCAAATTCTGCAGTGTCTGTACAGCCGCCCGGATGAGCCGTCCTGTGTGATGTGGATCTACGAGCTCCCTTTCGTTACGTAAACAAAATGCAATTTGCATAGGTTGGCCTCCGATGCGTGAAACCACGCCCACAACTAACTCCGCCGGCCGGAGCTTCCGCCATTTTTTCGTAGCGGTGTATCGTGTCTGTCATTACCCGATTTGAGTCACACATGCGCAGTCGCGTCCAACATCATCGGCCATCTTGGAAAGCAACATACGGCAACACCACTTGGACATATGAATGTAAAATGATTGTAATGTAATGTTAAAAATTTGTTAGTTTATACCATTCTCAACTAAAAAAATATGAACATATCTATGCATCTCTCTCTATATATGATCATATCTAAACACACACACACACACTATATATATATACATACTACTCACAATAAGTTAGGGATATTGTGAGAGACTATTTTTATTGTCTACATTTTTGGGGTAATATTAAACTAATGAAAATGGTGTTTCTTCTCATTCATCATTAGCAATATCAAAAGGGAACTTTTACTTATTTCATTAAAATTCAGACCAAATAGGAAAAGCAATCATGTAAATAATAATATCCCTAACTTATTGTGAGTAGTGTATATCAAAACAAGTGTGTGTTTAGATCTTGTCTATCAAGTCTGGCGACGTAACTGTAGTTTGTCCAAGTGGTGTTGCCGTATGTTCCTTTCCAAGATGGCCGACGATGTTGGACACGACTGCGCATGTGTGACTCAAATCGGGTAATGACAGCGTCATTCATGCAGCCAATCAGCACAGTGCCTCATTATCATAGCCCCGCCCACTCAGAATCCTGCATAGATTAATCCTGCACAGGTTAGAGACTGTGATGATAAAGACATGGCTCAGAGGCTGAATTTCTAATTTATTTAGCAAAAACAATCAAAAGCTTGTTTTTAAGACATTCAAGGCCTGTTTAAAATAGGTATTAGATGCCATAATAGGTCCCTTTTAACTTATATCCTGAGACTGAGAGAGCAGCTGGTCGCCGCTTCTCGCTCGTCCTCGTCCTTTCTGTAGACGTGTATTTATCTGGCAGCAGAGAATCTCTGGAGTCTCTTCATGACGGACAGACTGAAGGACACATTGAGAGTCTGTAAGTCAACTGGGGACGAAAGGTCAGGTCTGACACCTCGGGAGGTAAAATTCAAGACTTTTTAGCTAAAAGAAACAAACCTGAATGTATGTATGTGTAGTATTAAAAATAGTAAAAGTGTAGAAGATGAGTCAGTGAGCAGGATCTTGCTGATTTAGATCACGTTTAAATGAATAAAAAAGGAAAGTAGGGAGATGGGAAAACGTGAGATGAAGTGAGATGACTTTGGCTGCCGCCTTCTGCAGGCGGTTTGCCCACAGGGGGGTGAACCCACGTTGCTTGTTCAGGCTCATAAAGGCCCGGGACCAATTTACCTAACGAAGACCCTACCAGGGGCAACTATCTCAGACAACGTAGCTCCTGGGTAGTTCAGGCAGGCGAACCCTCCACTAGACCAGAGCACGGTGGAGATGCAGCTCTACTCCGAGTCCTCCGACTCTGCTCCTCCACATCGGCAGGAGCTTCGGCCAGGTTGGGATGTCTCTTGGTCTCAGGCACGTCCAACAAGAAGATCTGGTGCATTCTGCAGAGATTATGGCCCTGTCCCAATACTCCCACTACCCCTAGTTTTCAGCCCTATCCCTAAATTTTGCGCGTCCCCGTGAGGGTAGTGGTTTCCCAATTCCTCTTTTCATCTAGGGGTAGTGGAGAAAACTAGTGTAGTGGCTATGAATCTTTCTCTACGGATCGAGGGTTTTCGGATGCACACTAGGTGAACTAGGGCCAGAAAAATTTCCCAGAATGCTTTTCGTCGTCATTTGCGGACTGAATCAAAAAAAAAAAAAAAAATGGGACATTTCTTATTTTTTAGTGAATAAAATAAATATTTTGAGTTAGTTTCTGCATAAAAATGCGTTTTGATTACATTTCTAGCGAGAAATATATATTTTACTTTCATAATATTCACTCAGTGAATGTACGTAATCACTCGCTTGCTCGTTGGTGCGAAGTCTTTTTCAAACCTCGCCAAAATAAAGGCTGATTTATGTTTCCGCGTTACACTAATGCAGAGCCTACGGCATAGTTTACGCAGCGACGCGCGCCGTACGCCGTAGGCTCTGCGTCGATTTAACGTGGAACCATAAATCAGCTCCGGAGCCGGCAGGCAGAAATCCCGAAATTTTCGGAGCAAATTTCTTAACAGGCGTAGCTACAACTGTTAGATTTCATCTATTAAACCAACATTTATCTTCCTAAATGATTTATTTCAGCCAGATGTAATTCTCCACAGAGCTGCAGGTTTCTCCCTGGGACGACGGCACAGGTTGACCTGGCGATCACGTCTGAACTCCGGCTGCTGCTGCTGCACCCCGGACCGGCGGCTCTTATCATCGCCAAAAACATCAGATCAAATTTCTTAACAGGCGTTATTTGGATAAACTGAGCCCAGGTTGGGGATCTTAATGGTGACTTTTACGCCTGAAAAAGTATTAACACTTAATAAAGTGGCATATTAACAGCGCTACAGCTGAAATTAAAACAGCTTTTGGCTCTCAGCTTCCTGATTTTAGGGGTGGTGCTGAAAGTAGGAGTAGTGGGAGTATTGGGACAGGACCCTGGGAAGATTTCAAGTGCCCTAAAATCTGTGCCTTCTTTTTTAGGGGTAGTGGAAGTGAGGGAGGGCTAGTGGTAGGAAGTAGGGGGTGTATTGGGATTGGCCCTATATTCTGGCCAGGGAAGGCCTCGGTGCCCCGGGTTTCTGTCCTTAGACGAGTGGAAGATGATGGATGGAAGAGAAAGAGAGAAAATCTAATGAAAGTAACCTGCATTTGGGGTTTGGAGATGTTCTCCTCGACTCCTCAGAGATGTGTTCATAAATTTGTCCCATTTGTTTGAACATAAAACTCATCCAGAAGTTGGATATGAGCTGCAGAGACGACTCCTGAAAGCTTTCAGTGTTTTCTGGAGTTCTTTGTTGCTGCGCCGAGCAAACGGTGGCAGTCGGCTCGTACCTCATTACTTTTGGCTAATGTTCATTCTTTTCTCTCAATAAATCCAAGGCGAGTTTTTAGTTTGCGGCGGCACCGTTAATGACGCGTGTAAAGTTAATCTGAGCAGATTTACAGTGTGGGAATGACGGACCAAATCCACTGCCCCTCTGCAAGTTTTAGTGCAACATAAACCTCGCAACAGCCTCTCAATCAGAGGGAAAGGAATGTCCTGCCAGGCTGCGAAATTTATGGGTGGCACGCTCCCATGCAAGCTGAAGCCTGTGCGCCCCCCCCCCCCCCCCCCCATCATGATGTCCCCATGCAATTCTGCATGTGTGCATATATTTCTACCTGCAGTTGTGCTACAAAGACATTGATGTTCTTCAGATGACGAATTGCCCGCATGAGCCTCGGCCTCTGCAACAAATCTGCAATGAAGAAAGTTCTGTCTTGTTTATGATGATGGGAATCCTAGAAAACAGAGAATTTCACAAATTGTTTGTGTCAGTTGCTAATAGCATGAGGGAAGCTATTACTTAGGCTACTTAAATCACTATAATTTGTAAGTGTAGTGCTACTCTGCAAATTCCCCAAATAAACGTTCTTGGCTTGTTGTATTAATTTGTAATTTGCTCACAAATAATCATATTCTACAGTTTAGTAAGCAGTTATATGGCCGTAGACTCATGCATGCAGGTCCAGTCTGCAATTGAATCTCTAAACACTACAACATTTATTAACTTAATTACCCTTCAGGAGGGTTTAGTGCTTAAAACGCTGACATTCCCTTATTTCAAGATGCACAAGAAGAACAGATCAACATACTTGTTCCTCTTTGCAAGTGGCTGCATCTTCTCCCGTCAGACTGTGTGAAATGCATGTGTTTTAGCGTCTGTCTCTTTAACACCATAAATTTAAAAAAAAAATAATTAAAAAAGAGTGGAAAACTCCTCAGGTTAAGGAGACTTGAGCTCAGTGTGGGGCCTCCCGGGGTTGGTAGAGGGAAGCAATGCCCAGGACTGACTTAGGTAGGAGCACTGGGAGGTAAAAATAGGAAAAAAACGGGGATAAAAATATATATATATAAAAAAAAAAAAGTGTGGGAAGCAGAAACTCATCCTCATTTTGTTATCATTAAGTAAAACAAAAAGTCTGGGCAGCTCAGCAGCGTCTTCTGTCAGGAAAACCACTCATGTGGATGTAACTCTTCAGACTAAGATCTCATTCGTGCATCTGTTGCAGCTTCTTTGTCAAGTTAAGAGGTCAGCGCAACAAATCTGATGTTTGAATACTCGTATATGATGGTTTGACATCGGTTTCTGGGTAGATATCTATCATATTTGTTAGTTCCTACTTTCTGCAATAACTTTTGAATGGTTTGACATAAAGAGTCGTGGGTGGTGTCATCGCAAATGAGCCCGCCCCTTCTTCTGATTGGTTCATATTTGATAGTCCCTATTTTCTGCCATAGCTTTTGAATGGTTTGACATAGAGAGTCGTGGGTGGTGTCATCTGCTAAATGTCCAGGCCTGAAGAATCTACATGCAAGTCATACAAGCTTCCACTGCAGCCTGAACGTGCACAAGGGTGCGAGGGCCCGTTCATCGCTGCTTGCAGCTTTAATCTTGTTTATTATTCTCTTATTTATTTTAATGGTTTTCTTATTTTACTTAGAATCTTTTAGTGATGGAAACACTGGTTTTTCTGTTGTTGTAACAGCTTTATTGTGAATGAGGCCGCTGCCTCAGTTTACTTCTGACTTTAAAACAAGTAGCTAAATAAGGGACTCTAATGTCTTGTATTCTTAATCTAAAATACACCAATTTGTTTTAGATTTACTGGGCACTTTAGGTGTATTTGGACAATGTATCTGTATCAAATCGGTATTGCCGATACCAGCCTGAATTTTACTCCAAATTGGATCGGAAAGGAAAACGGGGGTATCGAACATTAGTAGTATGTACTACAGACAGAAGATCTTTGTCCTTGCAGAAAACTTACGTCATCCATGCTGGATATATTTAGCTGTGTGAATGTGGTGGGCTCAACGGGAAACCTCTCAGAGAGCGATTGTGCTGCTGTGCAGTCACATGCACGCAGAAGCCTCTGTCTCAGTCCCACCTGGCAGAAGCAGATCTCTTTACCAACAGATGACTTTTGTTGTGCGTTTTATTTCAGGCCGTCCGTCCGTCCGTCCGTCCCTCCTTTGAGCTGTTGTCGCCATCCTGCTCCTGCCGGAGAAGTGGCGAGTGAAAACAGGGTGATTCTGAGAAAGGTTTGGGCCTGAAGAGCTTACGCGGAGCAGAACGCCAGGCATCCCAGAATGAGAAGATACACCTCGCAGTCAGAGGTGTAGACTAAAAACAGCAGGGAGTGATGGATGGGAGGATGAGGACGAGGAGGCAATGTTGACTCAGAGATTTTGGGACATTCTGTTTCAAAGGGCATGTTGTTGTGAGGCAGTGGGCTTCCTCTCTGACTCACAGTTAAAAATACATACCTCTTGTATGTTATACCGGGCCGTCTTTACAAGCTTGTAATTCTTATTGTGAATTGTTGCCTTAACCCTTGTACTGTCTTTGGGTCAAAATGACCTAATTCTCCTGTTCCTTCTTTCCTCCCTCTTTTCTCCCTTCCTTCCTTCCTTCCTTCCTTCCTTCCTTCCTTCCTTCCTTCCTTCCTTCCTTCCTTCCTTCCTTCCTTCCTTCCTTCCTTCCTTCCTTCCTTCCTTCCTTCCTTCCTTCCTTCCTTCCTTCCATCCTTCTTTTTTCCCTTCCTTCCTTCTTTCGTCCTGTCATCTCCTTCCTTCTCCGTTCGTTCGTTCGTTCGTTCGTTCGGTCGTTCGTTCGTTCGTCCGTCCGTCCGTCCGTTCGTTCGTTCGTTCGTTCCTTCCTTCCTTCCTTCCTTCCTTCCTTCCTTCCTTCCTTCCTTCCATCCTTCTTTTTTCCCTTCCTTCCTTCTTTCGTCCTGTCATCTCCTTCCTTCTCCGTTCGTTCGTTCGTTCGTTCGTTCGTTCGGTCGTTCGTTCGTTCGTCCGTCCGTCCGTTCGTTCGTTCGTTCGTTCGTTCCTTCCTTCCTTCCTTCCTTCCTTCCTTCCTTCCTTCCTTCCTTCCTTCCATCCTTCTTTTTTCCCTTCCTTCCTTCTTTCGTCCTGTCATCTCCTTCCTTCTCCGTTCGTTCGTTCGTTCGGTCGTTCGTTCGTCCGTCCGTCCGTTCGTTCGTTCGTTCGTTCCTTCCTTCCTTCCTTCCTTCCTTCCTTCCTTCCTTCCTTCCTTCCTTCCTTCCTTCCTTCCTTCCTTCCTTCCTTCCTTCCTTCCTTCCTTCCTTCCTTCCTTCCTTCCTTCCTTCCTTCCTTCCTTCCTTCCTTCTTTTTTCCCTTCCTTCCTTCTTTCGTCCTGCTATCTCCTTCCTTCTCCCTTCCTCTTTTCATCCTTCCTTCCTTCGTTCCTTCCTTCCTTCATCCTTCTTTTCTCCCTTCTTCCCTTCCTTCTTCCTTGACCTGAAGACAGCACAAGGGTTAATCCGACAGATATCAAAATTTTCAATCAATCAATCAATCAATCAATCAATCAATCAATCAATCAATCAATCAATCAATCAATCAATCTTTATTTACAAAGCACTTTTCATACATATATGTAGCACAAAGTGCTTTACATGTTTAATCCAACATTGCTTTAACGCACCTGATTCTAATTAATCATGGTCATCAATCATCAAGGTCTGTACAATTCTGTTAACGACTTGTATCATGGTGCAATGAAGCAGGGAAACATCTCAAACAGGGGTGTCGGACTCCAGTCCTCGAGTGCCGGTGTCCCTGCAGGTTTTAGATGTTTCCGTGCTTCATTGCACCATGATACAAGTTACTGTGACTACGTTTACATGCAGTCAAAATTCGGGTTATGGCTAATATTCCGGTTACTGAAACATTCAGAATATTCCGTTTACATGCGTGAGCAAACAGGGTTATCCCTGTTTACATGGTGATTAATCATTTGGGATATCTGGATCAAAACAGCGACGCACGGAGAACATGATGACGCAATTCCCGTCATTTCCGCTTCTTCTTCCTGTATCCAAATTCAAAACAAATGCTGCTTCGTGCAACTTTTCGCTCACCTTCTTGTAAATCTCGCTATCCCGGTACTTTCTACCGTCTACAAATGCCAAAATGTTCATATCCTTCATTACATTTATAAAGGCAAGGCAAATTTATTTATATAGCACAATTCAACACAAGGTAATTCAAAGTGCTTTACATTGACATTAAAAGCGGCAAGACATAATAACAAATAGGTAAGAATAAGAAAAGAAGTAAAATAATAAAAAGCACAAGCTGTTAAAAAAAAATAATTATAAAATGATTACCGGTAGTCTCTTCCTCACTCCAAAAGTGTGGCGTGGTCTTGTGTTTCTCCATATTAATAAGAACTTCCTGGACTCAAAAGACCAAGATTCCTTGTGAACAGAGGATGTGCAGAAAACAAATTCATGTTCCATTTGATCCAGATATTCCGTTTGGCGTTTACATGACCCAATATTCGGGTTTTAAAAGGAGTAACCCAGGGGTCATATTCGGGTTTTTAAAAACCCGAATATGAGCAAATTCGGGTTTTAAAAGGGTTATTGGTGTTTACATGGCCGTGCAAAACCGGGTTATTGCTAATATTCGGGTTTTAAAATGGTTATTGACTGCATGTAAACGCAATCTGTGTCATCAACAGAACTATCCAGACTTTGATGACAAACTGGTGACGATGATTAATTAGAATCAAGTGTGTTAAAGCAATGAACCATCTAAAACATGCAGGACACCGGCACCTCTGGGATTCATTTTGACACCTGTGATCTAAAACCTGCCGGAGCGGGATTGTCCACCTCTGCTCTAAGGCGTCAGTTAGGTTAGGTTCTTGTGCTAGCCGATCAAATCCTGCATGCAGGTGGACCAAAGCAAATGGAGACGAAACCGTCCAATCAGCTCATGTCCAAGAAGCTCACTTTGAGGTCATATCTTGAAACGCTGTGTACCAAGTGGGAGGAAATTTGATTGATAAAGACACGGTGCAGAATCCTCCATGAGGTCCAGACGGGCAACCGGCACCCATGTAGGGACAACAAACCAATGAGGAAACACTAACGGGCTCAACCCAACGCCCTGTGAAACATGTGTACACCTTAGTCGGGCTGTAGTCGCACCGGACTGAAGGTCTTGAGATCGAGCTTTTAGTGTCAGATAATGCATCCTAATCCGAGTTATTGCTGCATGTAAACCAACCCACGCTGAACCGAGCTACCGCGAAAGCCAGAATATCAACACAGTAGCAGAAGAAGAAGACCAACGACAAAGAACTAACCTGAAGAACGCCAACGAGAAAGTGCGGAGAGAAACACACCTCACTCAATAATCGATTGTCTTCTCGCGCATGTACAGTGGGGCAAAAACGTATTTAGTCAGACCCCAATTGGGCAAGTTCTCCCACTTAAAAAGATGAGAGAGGCCTGTCATTTTCATAACAGGTACACTTCAACTATGAGAGACAGAATGGGGGGAAAGAATCCAGGAAATCACATTGTAGGATTTTTACTGAATTGGTAAATTCCTTGGTAAAATAAGTACCAAATCATCCCCCTTGTGAAACTGCCATCCCCCCTTTCCATCCCTTATGTCATTCCATCAATGAATGTGGTTTTACTGCTATTTCAACATTTAGAGTCATCACCAGAAATTTGACAATCTTCACCTGTTTCAAGTAAATTTTCACTTGAAATAAGTAGAAAAATCTGCCAGTGGGACAAGATTTATCTTCTCATTACAAGCAAAAAAATCTTGTTCCACTGGCAGATTTTTCTACTTATTTCAAGTGAAAATCTACTTGAAACAGGTGAAAATTGTTGTTTTTTCCAGTGATGAGTCTTGTTTAAAGTGCAATGAGATTTCTTTTACTAAAATGAGACATTTTAACTAGAAATAAAACAAATATTCTTGTTAAGATTTTTGAGTTTTTGCAGTCTTTTACTTATCCTGTGAAGGACAGAGTCATATTGATAAGTTCATAAAAGTGTTTTTTATTGTTGTGTTTTGATGTATTTGATGTAAGTCCAGTGGATATTTAAAGCTTACAGAAGGCTGCATTTAACTGCTGCTATGTCATTCCTGCAGTATTTCTGCAGCTGTTTTGGTCACTGCTATTATTTGTAATATATTATATTAAGTAATCAGGACAAATTATCTGTCACCATATGATAAAATCCACCATCCCCCCTGATTTTTTTTTTTACAACTCGAGTACTGGATATACCTGTGATGAAAAATTACAGGCCTCTCATCTTTTTAAGTGGGAGAACTTGCACAATTGGTGGCAGACTAAATACTTTTTTGCCCCACTGTACATTCAGATTCTCTGAAACTTCAGTTTAATCTTTAGCTAGATTGTTGCCAATAGCTTGATTTAGATGCATGTAACCGCAAGAATGTTTGTTCAAGTGGCCAGAAGGTTTTTTTTTTCTTTATTGCAGAATTTCCACTGAATCTGTGATTAATTTTATTATTAATTTGGAGCTGCTCTATTCATTCAATTTTAATGCACTTAATTTATCAGATTTGTCAAAGCCAAAGCCACCCAAAGCTCGGTGAACTGTCTGCACAAACACGCCGGAGCATCTGGGGGGGTCAGCCGAGTCCTCGGCGCACAAGCAGCTTGTTTAGGTCTGTATTTGCCGAGTGAAATGTCACAATAGTTGACAAGCGGCGGGGAATGACAGCAGCTGCTCTGATCGTGCCGGGTCAAACCCACGGCTGGAATATAACGGATTAAAGTGATGAGAGAGGGCTTTTCAGTTCACATGTGGCAAAGCGACAAAGAGGTGGCTCTGGTTTCCCCCGTTTGTGAGGGAAACTGGAGCACGAAGGGCCTTTTTCAAACTAAGATGAAACAAACAGATAAAAAAAACTAAGTTGTGATGAGAAGAAGTTTATCAAGCCTCTAATTTTAGGAAATTAGCCTTGTTTAAGGTTAACGTGACGCATCTGCGGATCAGCTGGATGCACAGAGT
The DNA here is from genome assembly GCF_033807715.1 of Cololabis saira. Taxonomy (NCBI): domain Eukaryota; kingdom Metazoa; phylum Chordata; class Actinopteri; order Beloniformes; family Belonidae; genus Cololabis; species Cololabis saira. The sequence continues at coordinate 8,243,892 of NC_084607.1, forward strand.
TGAGGAAAGAAAGCCTGGCTGTCAACAAAGTTATCAGAATAGCTAACTATTTGAAGTCTTTGTCTTCATTGCAGACAGTTGGAAAAAAAGAGCAGGAGCTGATGCAAATGGCCCTCCTCCCCTCATTGTTGGGGCTTGAAATGTTTTGAAGACTGCTGCAGCTCAGCGGGTTGTTTTCCATCTATTGAATTAATATTTTAGCAGGAATCTGTTGCTCAGCTTTGTTCTCAGCTGGATGTACCCGGGTGAAGTGATCTGATTTAGAGATTTAGAGATACTTTAATGTCTCAAGTGGCTTCTCACAATATCAGCAGCTGAAATAAAGGATAAATCAAAAGCAAATCAAAACCACGTGAGCACTAAAATGCTGCTTAAGTGTTAATCCATAGTTATAACATTTCCCTTTTACAGCCAGCTCATGAGTTTAGGATTGGAAATCCTTATTTTGACACAGTCTCATTATCATGAGGATTTATTTATTTTTACATCGAGTTTTTCACTGGAATTAAACTGAACTTGAGACAGCTGTCTGGAGTTGGCAGGAACATGTCTAATCTATATATCGCTAAGTTTGTCACAGAGATGTTTTCACACTTCAGTGAAAGGTGTAACTTCTTCACCACATAGTCCTCAGACTGTTTAACAGAAGCTAAAGTGCACTCAAGAACAAGCACATGCCGTCTCATTAAAACAACAATAGGTCCATTATTAAATGGTAAGGAGTGTAAAACTTTCATTAAAGGTCCAAAACAATGAAATGAAGCAGTTCTGACTATAAGTGGACTATGTTTGAAAAAAATGCAGCAATTAATGTTAATTAAGTTAGTTGTTAATGTTGTATTGCTTTCTTTTTTGTTGTTGTTGATCTATTTTTTGCAGAGGTGTTTTTTATAAGCCTACTGTATATCAGGTTTGTTTACTTCTTCCGAACTTTTCTGGTTTTGAAATTGTCTTTTATGTGCAAATAAACAGAGGTGTCAAAAGTATTCACATTCATTACTCAGGTAGAAGTATAGATACTAGAGTTTAAAAATACTCCTGTTGAAGTTGAAGTATCAACTCAAGTTTTTTACTCAAGTAAAAGTATAAAAGTACTGGTTTCAAAACTACTTAAAGTATAAAAGTAAAAGTAATGTAAGGGGGAAAAAAGCCATTAAGGACATTGACATTGAAAATGAATGTATCTTAGTATAAAGCAAATATATTAAAGAACCATATATGTGTACTATTGAGCATTAACATGTGTTTCAGAGAGCAGGAGATATGATGACTAGTTGCCTATAAGTATTGTAATGGTGCAAAAAGTCAAACTTCAGAGGCATGTTATCATTTATCCTAACCTTTATTGGAATGTACATCCAAGTTTAGTTGCAGGAATCTGAGGGAACGGATGTAAGAACAAAACTGGACAAGAACATCTGAAACAACCACAACCAAATTCACTCTATCCGGATGGAGCAATTTAACTGGATAGTTTTTATTTAAAGGCCTAAATGAAATAGAGAAACGAGGCTGTTTTTAAAATGTAAGGAGTAAAAAGTACAGATAATTGTGTGAAAATGTAAGGAGTAAAAGTAAAAAGTCGTCTGAAAAATAATTACTCCAGTGAAGTATAAATGACCAAAATTTCTACTTAAGTAAGGTAACAAAGTATTTGTACTTGGTTACTTGACACCTCTGCAAATAAATAAACACGGATAAATGGAGCCAAGTCTAAAATAAGTTTCTATTATGAGTTACTGCTTCTGAGATTTGTCTATTTTGTCATAAACATATGAACACTGACCCAGTAGCAATTAAATCTCCTTGTGTCTATTGACAGAGCTGCCTGCAACATCGGTATTTATAAAATAATGTTAAGAGACTGGATGGAAATTAAAGTATTAACAGTAACTAACAGGTTTGAGGTGCTTGTTGAGATTGTTAAAAGGTCTGGATTAAAGCTGAAAATGATCATTGTATTTTATATAGTTGCTTCATTAAGACCATCAGGTAAGGCGGCGTCTCTGTTTAACTGATGAGCTGAGGAGGAACAAAGCTGATCAATGACTGGATCATTCACTAATCTCTGCCCACCTGGTGAACAGACTGTTTGGTTTTACGTTGCATGAGTGACCATTGCATGCGACTTGGGGTGGGTATCGATTCGATTCAGATTCTTAATATTCAGAATCGATTATCATGATTCGATTCGATTCGTTATTGATTTGGCTTAGTGTTATTTAAAATGTTTTTTGAGCTGTTGCCTGAATTATATGACTGTAAAATAACTAGTGAAATAATTTCACAATAATTATTGTGAAATAACTAAGAAATAAATAACTCAAACAGGCCTTTCAATATCCATTTAAAGTGCAAAAAAAAAAAGTTCATGCAGTAAACAAATCATTTTAGCTTATCTAATTTATTCTGTCACCACGCACACATATTGCCATGAAGCACCTGGCATTTTTCAGAAGTGTCATGACAAACTGTGTGTCCGACTACTGTGATTAAAGTTCACCTGGCGAAAATTATGAAAAAAAAAAATTAAAATAAAAAAAAAATAAAAAAAATAAATCGATCTTTAGACATAAGAATCGATTTTTAGGAATTAATCTGAGAATCGATTTAGAATCGGAAAATCGATTTTTTTCAATACAGGCCTACATGCGACTGCTGCTGCATCTGCTATCGTCACAAGGAAAGCAAGAAAACATGAATGCATCCTAATCTGAGTGGAGGGAAACATGAATGCTAGTGAATCCAACTTTAGGAATGAGATCACATGCACGTCTAATATTCTTTTCTGATTAATCGTGCAGCCTTCTCGAGGTGTAGCGGTTTTTCCGGCGTAAACACATATTTCACAAGCTTTCATCAGTTCTTCTTTAATGCATGCTCTTTTTAGATGTAACGGCAACATTATTACTCCAAAATCACACAGTTAAAACAAGTCAAGTAATAAATACTTTATTTTCACATTAGTATTAAAAATGCAGTCGTTTTCGGGTCACAATATTTCCTCTGTACTGCAACATTATGCACTTACCCTAAACAGCATTATGTACAGCAGTTAAAAACGGTCTAAGAGAAACATTGTTCAGAGATCAGCTGTTGGCGTGTTGCTCATCGGCCGCCGCCGTTGCCGCCTCCGCCTCCAGCGCCGCCTCCTGATTGGTCCTGAGCGCCCGGACATCATCAGGAAGAGAACGAGAGGCACGATGTACATCCACTGAGGAGGGAAACCAAGAGAAGGGAAATCAATTACAACGTTCGCCGTGTTTTCAAGAGAACAAATTTACTGAATTAGTGACATGTAATTTTAAAAACGGTCCCATATCTTTATTCCCCCCCATCATTGATTAGGTTAATTTCTAAATAGCAGAGAAGAAAAGGAGAGTGAAGATTTCAAGGCCAAAACACCATTCTGATCATATCCAATCTGAATTGATTCATACTGATAGCTCAATATTTAAGAGAGGTGGTTTTGATTGAATGAAATTTGATCTCCCTCATTTAAAAACTTGAACTAAAGGCCCGAGACGTTTTTTGACATCGGACCGAGGTAGAGAGGGCGTGAGTGGAAGGGAAGGAACGAGTGAACACCTAGGAGGTGTGTTTGAGTTAGTCACACTGCAGAGAAGTTAAACACAAACACGCAGAGGAGGGAGGGGAGGACAGAATGAGCCACAAGTAAGAAAACTGTACTTCAGTGGGAATCAGCTCTGCTCTCTGCCTCCCCCCGCTGGGGGTTGTGCCGAATTGCTGACCATGAGGAAGATTGCACCTCCAAGAATCAAATACCACTGGAACACAGCACAGCACTGAGTCAACACACGGTCACTGAGCACAGCAAGGGACACACGGCACAGAACAAAACAAGACACAAACATGATCAAAAGAGCTCAGATGAGCCAAGCAACGGGTCACGGGATCAGGACGCTGGTGGAAATGTGGCTCGGATGGAGACCCGACTTTACTCCAAATGACAACTAGGGATGGGCGGTATGGACTAAAAAATGTATCACGATAATTTCTGGCATTTATCTCTAACGATAAATATAATAAGATAAAGATAATGATTCTTTCTTTCTTTCTGGCTCATTTCTTTCTTTCTTTCAGGCTCATTTCTTTTCTTTCTTTCTTTCAGGCTCATTTCTTTCTTTCTTTTCTTCTTTCTTTCTTTCTTCAGGCACATTTCTTTTCTTTCTTTCTTTCTTTCTTTCTTTCAGGCACATTTCTTTTCTTCTTTCTTTCTTTCTTTCTTTCAGGCACATTTCTTTTCTTTCTTTCTTTCTTTCTTTCTTTCAGGCTCATTTCTTTTCTTTCTTTCTTTCTTTCTTTCAGGCTCATTTCTTTCTTTCAGGCTCATTTCTTTTCTTTCTTTCTTTCTTTCAGGCTCATTCCTTCCTCCTTCCTTCCTTCCTTCCTTCCTTCCTTCCTTCCTTCCTTCCTTCCTTCCTTCCTTCCTTCCTTCCTTCCTTCCTTCCTTCCTTCCTTCCTTCCTTCCTTCCTTCCTTCCTTCCTTCCTTCCTTCCTTCTTCCTTCCTTCCTTCCTTCCTTCCTTCCTTCCTTCCTTCCTTCCTTCCTTCCTTCCTTCCTTCCTTCCTTCCTTCCTTCCTTCCTTCCTTCCTTCCTTCCTTCCTTCCTTCCTTCCTTCCTTCCTTCCTTCCTTCCTTCCTTCCTTCCTTCCTTCCTTCCTTCCTTCCTTCCTTCCTTCCTTCCTTCCTTTCCTTCCTTCCTTCCTTCCTTCCTTCCTTCCTTCCTTCCTTCCTTCCTTCCTTCCTTCCTTCCTTCCTTCCTTCCTTCCTTTCCTTCCTTCCTTCCTTCCTTCACGCACGCTGTGCATGGATTTAACACAGAACCATAAATCAGCTTTACATAAAAACATCATCAACGGGAATTTATCATTTTTACCGGGAGATGAAAAATTCTTACGTGGGGAATTTTTTTGACGGTTTATCGTGAACGGTAAAATATCGCCCATCCCTAGTGACAACTCAAACAAAAACCTCACTGTAGGCTTTAAAAGATGACTCACTTTTTTTGTTATTTAAAGTTTAAAAGTGAAGCTGTGATATGACTTTTGTTGCAGTTACGGTTTCTCAATAACAGCTTGAAAAGGGCATCTTTTTGTTTGAATCTGAGCCAAACTACGGGTATGAAAGCACCCTTAAATAGGAAAGACAGGCGTTGCAAGTAGGAATGGGCGATATTTTACCGTTCACTGATAACCGTCAAAAAAATTCCCCACAGTAAGAATTTGTATCTCGCGGTAAAAATGATAAATTCCCGTTGATGATGTTTTTGTGTGAAGCTTGATTTATGGTTCTGTGTTAAATCCACGCACAACGTACGTGAAGGAAGGAAGGAAGGAAGGAAGGAAGGAAGGAAGGAAGGAAGGAAATGAGCCAGAAAGAAAGATAGAAATGAGCCAGAAAAAAAGAAAGATAGAAATGAGCCAGAAAAAAAGAAAGATAGAAAGAAATAAGCCAGAAAAAAAGAAAGATAGAAAGAAATGAGCCAGAAAGAAAGAAAGAAAGAAAGAAATAAGCCAGAAAAAAAAGAAAGATAGAAAGAAATGAGCCAGAAAGAAAGAAAGAAATGAGCCAGAAAAAAAGAAAGATAGAAAGAAATAAGCCAGAAAAAAAGAAAGATAGAAAGAAATAAGCCAGAAAAAAAGAAAGATAGAAAGAAATGAGCCAGAAAGAAAGAAAGAAAGAAATGAGCCAGAAAGAAAGAAAGAAAGAAATGAGCCAGAAAAAAAGAAAGATAGAAAGAAATAAGCCAGAAAAAAAGAAAGATAGAAAGAAATGAGCCAGAAAAAAAGAAAGATAGAAGAAATGAGCCAGAAAGAAAGATAGAAATGAGCCAGAAAGAAAGATAGAAATGAACCAGAAAGAAAAGAAAGAAAGAAAGAAAGAAATGAGCAAGAGAGAAAGAAATGAGCAAGAAATAAAGAAAGAAAGAAAGAACGATAAATTCCCATTGATGAGGTTTAGTAGTATTTAGTATCTTTTAGAGCAGTGTTTTGGCTCCAAAGACTGAATGTGGTGATAGATTTATAGTTACAAAAGGTGGAGTTGAATTGGTATTTGTTTTATCGTCATTTTTATCGTTATCGGGATAAATGCCAGAAATTATCGTGATACATTTTTTAGTCCATACCGCCCATCTCTAGTTGCCAAGTACAAAAAAAACAAACCACAAACAGCAAAGGAAAAGTTCTTTGAATTTGAGAAGGCATCCCTACTTACTGGCTACAAATAAAGGCATGTTTACTGAATACATGCAGGTACAGTGAGTCCTCCTAACAGATTTTACAGTGACTAAACTGGTTATTACAAACATCAGAGCACAATATCAAAGGCTGAATATAACCTTCAAGGGCACAACTCGCAGGCATTACAGGATACTTTTAGTATGAGCACTTACATATTTAGCAAAGAATGACTTCTGCTCTTGTGGATTCTTCCCTTTCTTCTTCAGTTTCTTGTTCCATTCGTTCAATGAACAAAGCGGTCTCGGGTCTGAAAGAAAGATCAGTACTGAAGCAACTGCTGAATCAGAAAAAAATGTACTTGGGACTTGTACCGATGAGCAAATGGTGTGGAGCTGATGAAGCCTGATGAATCAAAGGTATTTAAAATAAAGAATTAAAAACAAAGGCAGATAACGGGACTGACCCGGGGGCATTGACAGGAGCCATGATGCTCAGTGTGGTGTTGAAAACCTCCAGATCAACTTCATCCTCCACCTCAGTGCCCCGGCAGGCTCCAGGTAACGTTACTATGGAGACGGCGATGAGGTACCCGGAGACGTCTGTGTGGAGCGTGATCACGTCACTCAGGTGGGACTCCACCATGGCACACTGAAGAAAACCAAGTTTATACGTATGAATGAATGAAGTTTATTCAGTCATGACAACACAAAACAACACCAAAAAAAAAAAAACATTGTACACAGCATTAACATTTCATACAAACCAAAAATGTGTTGAACAATAACTGAAAAGGCATAGGCTGAAGCAAAATGCTTATAAAAGCCTATCCTATAGTACCAACTTTCTTTTTGGCTACCGACCTCCAGAAAACCAAAAAGAGAATAGAAAAGCAAAGAAACAACAAAAGGCAAAGAAACAATTGAAAAGCAAAGAAACATTTACAGATAGTCAATTGCACTTATAAGCTTCAAAAATAGCTTTACAAACCATTTTCTTAAAAACAAAAAGAGAATGACATGTTTTTAAATTTATGTTGGCATCATTCCAGAATTTAACTCCAGTAATGGAGACACATCTCCTTTTTATACCTTTTTTAGCTTTTTGTACTGTGAAATTGCAGACACCTCTAAGATTATAGGGAGTCTCCTGAATTGAAAATAACCTCTTTATTGGGTCAGGGAGCATTTTTGATTTTGCTCTGAACATAATTTGCATGATTTATAATAAAACAAATCATAAAATTTAATAACATGAGAATTTAGAAAAAGTGGATCTGTGTGAGCGTAGTAATCAGCCTTATTGATGATACGTATGGCTCGTTTTTGAAGTTTTATTATTGAATTTAAGGTGGTTTTAAAGGTGGTTCCCCACAATTCCACACAGGAAGATAAATATATAATAATAAATAGTGGATAAATATACCACCTTGAAAACAATATCATGTCTTAGAAAACTGAAAAATACAATATAAGGAGCCATAACAAAGAAAAACCACAAGATGTGTCATATATGGACAACTCCCCCCCAATATATGGAGGTAAAATTTACTTTAGTAACTTAAAATGTCTAATTAATTAGCAACATTTTTGAATTAAATACATACAGCTCTGACAACGCTGTGAGGTAACCGTCCAACTGCCACTTCCGTCTGTCTGTCCGCTTGCAGAAAAACACGAGGCACTCTGATCTTGTAAAGACCGTCAACTGCTGCCACTTCCTGAGGAGAAGAAACAAACGTCTTACAAAAGATACAAGCTTTGGCTGGATAAGAAAAGGGTGATCCTTTGTACAATTAACAACTTATTACTAGGGGTGTCCCGATCCGATCAAGTGATCCGATATCGGCCCGATCACGTTGTTTCAGACTTGATCAAAATCTGACGTTGCATCCCGATGGTTTGGAATTTATTCTCATTATTTTGATCAGGGCATCAAACAGATGATGGAAAAAATGTTAAATAACCGGTGTTCCAACAAGCAACAGGTCCACGACGCTGCTAATTGAAGAAAGCTACGGGTGAGGTGGGGGTGCGGAGTGTGGGCTGCGTTACGTAAAGTGAGTTGAATAAAGTTGTTTGTTTTTGCTGATCTGCACATGCGCACGGCAGTGTTACAGCAGAGGTAAATAAATAAAAGTTACAACAGTGATTGAAAACTGAACAAAGCGTCTGTGTCGTCTTCCTGAGCTGAGCATTCAGAAAAACGCCACAGGCTGCGGGCAGCGTGACGGACACCCTGCTACCGCGAGGGAAAATACTAGGTCTTTCAAACACAAACATCTTATTGTTTAAGCCAGAAAAGGACAGTAAGAAGTAAGAGGACAGTCTAAAAACCACTTTTATTTGCTTATTTGTTTACATGCCTGCTGGGTATTTTAAGTTGAGCGGCTGTTTTTATTTAATTTAAAGTTATGTTTAAATTTGCACTATTTTTATACCTAGTTTAAGTTGCACTATTATTATTTGATTGTGCAAGCTACCTTTAAGAGAACTGCGATGTTTAAATGTTAAATGATTAAAGAATAAAATAAAAATGAGGGACAACCTGGATCTGTTTATTTTGCATTTGATCATCTTTTTAATGTGTTACGAAAGTATCGGATCGGGACTCGGTATCGGCAGATAATCAAAATCAAATCGGGGCCAAAAAAACCTGATCAGGACATCCTTACTTATTACACAATAGGGCTGCAACGGTTCGTTGACGTTGTCAACAAAAATCGATAATTAAAATTGTCGACAATTAATTCCATTATCAACAATTGTTGCCTGACGTGTTTTTCCAACGGAGTGAGGTGTCCTCACTTCAAAACAATCTCTGCCGGAGAGTCACGCAGCACGATAGCGTCTCAGCAGGTGCAGGTAATAAAACTTAAAAAGTTTGGGGGGAGCATTTTAGCCTCGATACGGCGAATAAAAAGATGACTTGCAAGGTTTGCAGAGCCGACCTTGCTTTTCACGGGAGCACGTCGGTAATGCATTTGAAGAGAAAGCACGTGGGAGTGTTGAACGAAACGGACTCGCCTTGGTAAGATATTAAGCTATTTTCATTTGTTAAATTAATTTGTTTCATTCGTTAACTTTTGTTTATTTCATGTTATTTGAGCCACACACAGCTACTATCGTTGCTATAACCTCAATCATAATTGATGCAGCTCGAAAGGCAAAAAAGCTTGTGTGATAGATGACAATGATGGATTTGCATCGCACTTTCAGTTAGGTGTTTATGAACTTTCAATTATCCATCAAACTCCACAATGATCATGTTAACATTAAATCAGATAGATTTGTCTGGACATTTCTCTTGCGGGACGGGAGAAGACACTAAATCAATGCATCTCTATTATTGTGCGCCGTGCGGGCATAAATTCTCAGTTTTGCGGATGCGGCGGGAGGCTGGATGAAGAAAACATTCCCGCTATAGCAGGGCTCTAGTGCAATCTTTCTTGTGTTTATTATCATTTGCCACATAATTAAAGCAACCTCATACTAAATTAGAAAGAAATTACTAATTATCCGATTAGTCGACTAATCGACTATTAAAATAGTCGTTAGTTGCAGCCCTATTACACAATGCTCCTCAGTTTTCATTGATTGCATATATATTATTGACTCCAAGTGTTTTTCTCTGGTGCTGGTCAAAAAGTGTCCATAAAGACGATAACATTTCATTCAAGAATAAAGAGTGAATGCATCAGCGAGTCACAGCTTCAGTTCATCTTGTCAACCTGATTCACCTTCAGTTTGCTTCTGTCCTCCTCCGACAGCTGACTCTGAGTTAGTGAGACGCCCGGGCTCCCTGCCAGACTTCAGCACCAGCGCTCCGCGCACCTGGAACTTGGCTGTATCATCTGGGGGGGCAAAAATATTTTACTGCAATGATGAGGACAAATATGTAAAATTGACAGCTCTGGCCCAAAACCTCCACTAACGAACTGTGGAGTGACTCTGTGGAACAGTTTGGAGCAGGAAATGAAACAAAGTACTAACATAAATCTGTTTAAAAGAGATACAAAAAATAGTTTATAAACCTGGAGTGTGAGAAACAAATAAAATAGGGAAAAAGGTATATTATAGTTGCTTAAGATATGTTTAGATATTTATGTGGACATTTATGTAGTATATATTATATGTTGAGAGGATAGTTATAATTATGTAATATATGTTATATATTTATTAGGTATGTAGCACATATATATTTATAGGGATATGTATGTCGTTTATATAGGGGTATATTTATATAGACTTATATAATATTTGTATTTTCTATATATTGATATAATATTTATTTAATATTTATATTTTCTATATACTTATATGGATAATTATGTAGTAACAGGCATGTTTACGTAGTATTTATATAGACTATATTTATATGGATATTGTGTAGATATAATAATAACAATAATGTAAATTCATAGAGTTATAAAGGGGTAGGAACTAGGAAAAAGTGTATACTTCCTACTCCTTTTTTTAAACATATGTGAATATGAAGACGTTAGTTTATTTTTTATTTTTCATATACATGTTCGACATAAAAATTAATTCATTCATACTATGAATTATGGGTTTTTTGGTCAAATGATAAAAGCACTTCACATATGTTTCACCATATAATAAAATATTATACATACATTAAAAATCAAAGTCAAAATCAAGTCAAAATCATCCCCCCTGTAAAACTGCCACCCCCCCTTTCCATCCCCTTATGTCATTTCATCGATGAATGTGTTTTACTGCTATTTCAACATTTAGAGTCATCACCAGAAAAATAACACCAGAAAAATGTGACAATTTTCACCTGTTTCAGATAAATTTTCACTTGAAATAAGTAGAAACATCGGCCAGTGGGACAAGATTTATCTTCTTATTACAAGCAAAAAAATCTTGTTCCACTGGCAGATTTTTCTTACTTATTTCAGTGAAAATCTACTTGAAACAGGTAAAAAATTTTGTTTTTTTCCAGTGATGAGTCTTGTTTTAAGTGTAATAAGATTTTTTTTACTAAAATGAGACATTTTAACTAGAAATAAGACAAATATTCTTGTTAAGATTTAGAGTTTTTGCAGTGATCCATTTAACTTATCCTGTGAAGGACAGAGTCATATTGATAAGTTTCAGAAAACTGTTTTATTGTTGTGTTTTGATGTATTTGATGTAAGCCCAGTGGATATTTAAAGCCTTACAGAAGGCTGCATTTAACTGCTGCTATGTCATTCCTGCAGTATTTCTGCAGGTGTTTTGGTCACTGCTATTATTTGTTAATATATTATATTATTGGTAATCAGCACAAATTATCTGTCCCCATATGATAAAATCCACCATCCCCCCCTGATTTTTTTTTTTTACAACTCGAGTACTGCATATATATATATATATATATATATATATATATATATATATATATATATATATATATATATATATATATATATTATATATATATATTATATATGAAAAATACCCAGCCACATATGAGAATAAATAAAAGAAGGTTAATATTGTGGTATAACGTGATTAGCACCAGCCTTAGTTAGCCTGCAGGTATTTACAACAGCAATAACAGAATAACAGGTAAATGTTCTCACCGACTTCAAACGAGTGCTCCAGGGGGAACAGAGAATCCCCGAACTCAGTCTCGAACGCGTCTCCGACCTGTCAATCAAAACAACCACAGTTTACCGTCAGTCCTGCAGCTAACGCTAACATGTGGCTAACAGCCGGGACAGACACTTCATTCAACGGTACAGGTAATGTGTTCATCCTCACCCTCCGACCGTTATTACAACACACACAATTCGTGAAAATGAAAATTAAAAAAATAGAAAGAAAAGATGGTTTTAATGTCAGGACGTGAGCCATTTTCACTGACGTTTAGACCGGACGAGAGAGTCAGGTGTACCGGGGCCACTTCCGCTGGTTTTCACAATAAAAGCACCGGAAGTAAACGATTATGCGTCATTTAGATCAGCAATATTTTTAAGGCAAGGCAGGTTTATTTGTATAGCACAATTCAACACAAGGTAATTCAAAGTGCTTTACATCAACATTAAAAGAGCAAGACATCATTAAACAGTAAATAACAAATAAAATGAAATAAAATGATAAGAAAAGAGGTAAAATAATAAAAAGCACATGTTGTTAAAAAGTAAGGGCAGTAGTATTTAATTTAAGAGTACGCTTCAGTAAACAGTAATGTTTGTAGCCCTGATTTAAAGGAGCTGACAGTTGGAGCAGACCTCAGGTCTACAGGAAGTTTGTTCCACCCGGTGAGGAGCAGAATAACTGAACTGCCTCACTGCAAAAACTCAAAATCTTAACAAGAATATTTGTCTTATTTCTAGTTAAAATGTCTTAAATTTCTAGTAAAAAAGAATCTCATTACACTTTAAAAAAGAACTCATCACTGGAAAAAAACAACAATTTTCACCTGTTTCAAGTAGATTTTCACTTAAAATAAGTAGAAACATCTGCCAGTGGAACAAGATTTTTTTGCTTGTAATGAGAAGATAAATCTTGTCCCACTGGCAGATTTTTCTACTAGTTATTTTTTGACTAAAATGATACATTTTAACTAGAAATAAGACAAATATTCCTGGTAAGATTTTGAGGTTTTTGCAGTGGCTTGGTTCTTGTTCTTGGACACACAACAAACCAGATCCAGATGAAGCTCAGGGGTCTGGGAGCTTCATAGGAACTAGCAGATCCAGCATGTATTTTGGTCCAAGACCATTCAGTGCTTGGTAAGATTTTAAACTCTATCTTTTGACTCACTGGAAGCCAGTGTAATTATTTCATGACCGGTGTGATATGGTCCAGTTTCCTGGTGTTTGTAAGGACTCTGGCAGCAGAATTCTGGATCAACTGCCTGATTGATTTCTTGTTAAGGCCTGTAAAGATTAGTCTTATATAATGTTTTGTCTACTCTAATCTCTTATTCAAATGTATTTGTTGCTCCAAATTGTGGTTGTTTTGGGTCTGGCAAGGGATTAATTAATGTGTAAAAAAAATGTGTAAGGCCCAATAATAAATACTAGGTTTAGCAACGTATCACAATTGATTTAGGGCATTATACACTATAATCAGAGGTGTCAAAAGTATTCACATTCATTACTCAGGTAGAAGTATAGATACTAGAGTTTAAAAATACTCCTGCAGAAGTTGAAGTATCAACTCAAGTTTTTTACTCAAGTAAAAGTATAAAAGTACTGGTTTCAAAACTACTTAAAGTATAAAAGTAAAAGTAATGTAAGGGGGAAAAAAGCCATTAAGGACAAAAGCCATTGAAAATGAATGCATCTTAGTATAATGCAAATATATTAAAGAACCATATATGTGTACTATTGAGCATTAACATGTGTTTCAGAGAGCAGGGGATATGATGACTAGTTGCCTATAAGTACTGTAATGGTGCAAAAAGTCAAACTTCAGAGGCATGTTATCATTTATCCTAACCTTTATTGGAATGTACATCCAAGTTTAGTTGCAGGAATCTGAGGGAACGGATGTAAGAACAAAACTGGACAAGAACATCTGAAACAACCACAACCAAATTCACTCTATCCGGATGGAGCAATTTAACTGGATAGTTTTTTGTTTAAAGGCCGAAATGAAATAGAGTAACGAGGCTGTTTTTAAAATGTAAGGAGTAAAAAGTACAGATAATTGCGTGAAAATGTAAGGAGTAAAAGTAAAAAGTCGTCTGAAAAATAATTACTCCAGTGAAGTATAGATAACCAAAATTTCCTCTTAAGTAAGGTAACGAAGTATTTGTACTTCATTACTTGACACCTCTGACTATAATAGTATAGTTTACATTATAAGTAAAGAATGGTATACACTATAAATGTAATATCTGTGATTTTATTACCTGCCAGCTCCAAACATGAATGTTGGTGGGTGAGATGTGTTGATGCACTGACACATCGTGGGCCAGCAGAGGCTGCCAACCAGACCGACAAAATCAAAAATAAAAGATACTCCTCACCACAATCACTTCAAGATACCATTCTTACCACATGAATGCTAAATATTGATGCGCTGTAATGAAGATGCTTATTCAGGTTTTTAAACCATTCAATGCATTCAATGCTCCACTTCAGCTTGAGTTTTATTTACTGTAGGTGAAATGTCAGTTTAAGGAGCAGGACCTCACTGAATCTCAGCGACGCCAGAACTGCTGCTTGCTCATCCCAGACCCAGATTAGTGGTTTACTGTGCTGTGTCTACATTAAGCTGGGATAGAACAGCTGTTCATATCTACCATTAGTCTCAAGTGACTACTTGAGACCGGTTTTTATTGCTCATCTAGAGTTTCTCTTTTATGCTTCGGGATCAATGACTTTTTATTTTTTCCTGAGGAGAACTATTTCAAGCTTTGCATATGGATTCCTCTACCTGTTCATGTTGTTTAACATAGTGGAAAGCCGCTGGACGCCAGAGTGCACAGGAAGCTTAGAAGATAATATCTGCGCAGGGGTCGTCTGGGGGACTATAGAGCAGAGGTGTCAAAAGTATTCACATTCATTACTCAGGTAGAAGTATAGATACTAGTGTTTAAAAATACTCCTGTAGAAGTTGAAGTATCAACTGAAGTTTTTTACTCAAGTAAAAGTATAAAAGTACTGATTTCAAAACTACTTAAAGTATAAAAGTAAAGTAATGTAAGGGGGGAAAAAGCCATTAAGGACAAAAGCCATTGAAAATGAATGCATCTTAGTATAATGCAAATATATTAAAGAAGCATATATGTGTACTATTGAGCATTAACATGTGTTTCAGAGAGCAGAAGATATGATGACTAGTTGCCTATAATATTGGTGCAAAAAGTCAAACTTCAGAGGCATGTTATCATTTATTCTAACATTTATTGGAATGTACATCCAAGTTTAGTTGCAGGAATCTGAGGGAACGGATGTAAGAACAAAACTGGACAAGAACATCTGAAACAACCACAACCAAATTCACTCTATCCGGATGGAGCAATTTAACTGGATAGTTTTTGTTTAAAGGCCGAAATGAAATAGAGTAACGAGGCTGTTTTAAAATGTAAGGAGTAAAAAGTACAGATAATTGTGTGAAAATGTAAGGAGTAAAAGTAAAAAGTCGTCTGAAAAATAATTACTCCAGTGAAGTATAGATAACCAAAATTTCTACTTAAGTAAGGTAACAAAGTATTTGTACTTAGTTACTTGACACCTCTGCTATAGAGGTAGAGGAACTCTTCATGTCCTGCTCTGAACCCTGCTAGGGTTGGCTCCCCTGACTTTTCACCATTTCTCCAATGTCCTTGTTGAATAAATGCATTGATTATAAAGCGGTTCTGTCCAAATAAAACATTAGTGCTTGTATCCCAGGGTGGGTCTTAATGGGTTTCTGCACTCAGTCACATCAGCAGAGCTGCCTGAATTAGAAATTTGAATATTAAACTGGGCAAAATGAGGTCCTCAGTAAGTTAATTGAATACAGTCTTTGAATATAACTTAAAGGATGTGAAGGTATGGGTAGGAATGGGCGATATTTTACCTTCACGATATACCGCCGAAAGAATTCCCCACGGTAAGAATCTGTCATCTCGTGGAAAAAAAAGATAAATTCCCGTTGATGACGTTTTTGCGTGAAGCTGATTTATGGTTCTTGCGTTAAATCCACGCACAACGTACGTGAAGGAAG